>NW_026641894.1:0-118734 GCF_028554395.1 Pezoporus wallicus | reverse complement strand
TGGGTGTTCCTCAAAACAACAACCTGGGTGTATTAAGAGAAGAACTTTTTAACAGGGTTATGACTGCACAAACTGTAGGTCAAGACTTTCCATGAGACTGGAAACTCTAATTAGCAACAATTAAAACCTGCAGTGCTCCCCACCGGGCACAGCCACAATGGTGGCACTCATGGGACTGGCTCTAGCAGGGTGCTCTGATGAGGGACAGCCCAGGAGGACAGCCTGAAATATCAGCACTGGTATGGAGCGCCATGACCTCCAGCCAGGTAGGGATGGGGACACATGACCTGCACGCAAACCTCCTCCTCTCTACGCACAAGCTGGACTAGTACCTATGTTTTGAAGGTAAGTCATCCATTTACCTGGAATTGGCTTCCAATCCTACATATTTATTGCACCAGGCAAGTGGTTTCAATGTAGGTTTCCAGGGCAAACAGCTAGAGCTCCCGGAGCTAAAGTGCGTGGTTATGTTGTCTGAATTTGGGTTACAGCTACAGATGGACTCCTGACCGTGGCAGCAGTGTGCAGATATTCTGACAGGAGTCTAACTTCACCATCCTCTTAATGTCTCTGTATTAACAGACAGCTGCAGGCCAGAACCATCACTCCCATGTTCACATAAAGGTCAATCTCACCTGTCGAGCTCTCTTCACTAGAGAGGTACGTGGTCTTTCCCAGGAGCAGATTCACCATAGTGGGAGAATTGGCTACTTTTAAAGGTGTCTCACCCTTCCTGTTGCTTTGATGAGGATCCCCTCCATAATGTAACAACAATTTCACCACCTGAAAACAGAAATTGAGACTTGAAGATGCTCATGACATTTCAGTTTCACGTACTACTTTCATACAGAACTAAAAGGGGATGTCCTCAAGCAGTCTGTCCTCAGGACATACCTTATGGTACTAAGTCTTCAATAAGGAGTCAAAAATCAGCAAGATGATCTGACTTGAGCAGGAAATAAGGGAAAAGAACAAGACACAAAGCCACACTCCCTCCTCAACTCCAGAAGAAGAATGTATTAGAATCATAGAATCATAGAATAGTTAGGGTTGAAAAGGACCTTAAGATCATCTAGTTCCAACCCCCCTGCCATGGGCAGGGACACCTCACACTAAATCATAGAATCATAGAATTGTTAGGGTTGGAAAGGACCTTAGATCATCTAGTTCCAACCCCCTTCCATGGGCAGGGACACCTTATGCTAAATCATATCACCCAAGGCCTCGTCCAACCCGGCCTTGAACACTGCCAGGGATGGAGCATTCACAACCTCCCTGGGCAACCTATTCCAGTGCCTCACCACCCTAACAGGAAAGCATTTCCTCCTTATATCCAATCTAAACTTCCTCTGTTTAAGTTTTAACCCGTTACCCCTTGTCCTATCACTACAATCTCTAGTGAAGAGGCCCTCCCCAGCATCCCTATAGGCCCCCTTCAGAAACTGGAAGGCTGCTATGAGGTCTTCACGCAGCCTTCTCTTCTCCAGGCTCAACAGCCCCAACTTCCTCAGCCTGTCTTCATACGGGAGGTGCTCCAGTCCCCTTATCATCCTTGTGGCCCTTCTCTGGACTTGTTCCAACAGTTCCATGTCCTTTTTATGTCGAGGACACCAGAACTGCACATAATACCCCAGGTGAGTTATCCCCTGCAATAGGGGAACACCAAGTAAAATACTCAACAGAACTGGGGAAGGGAAATTCCTGCCCCTTACATGATGATCAGCAGCAAATGATAATAAAATCACAGACTGGTTTGGGTTGGAAGAGACCTTAGAGATCATCTAGTTCCAACCCCCCTGCCATGGGCAGGGACACCTTCCACTAGACCAGGCTGCTCAAAGCCCCATCCAACCTGGCCTTGAACACTTAAAATAACCAGAACCTCTATATTTGCACAATTGGCTGCTTGAAGCACAAGTTAAAAGAAAAAAAAGTCATTGTAAACACAACTATGAAATCTAGCAAAAACCAACCTTGAAGTGTCCGTTGTTGGCTGCATCGTGCAGCGGGGTGTCGTCATCTAACCCTTTTGTGTTGACTTCAGCACCTGCAGCAAGTAACTGCTTTGCAACATCGTAATAACCCCGGTTGCATGCCTCATGCAATGCTGTCCAGCCTGCAAGCAAAGGGACACTCAGAACACAGACATCACCTTCCTGGAGAAGGTTGCAGATGCCAGTTTGTCAAGAGGATTGTTGCTCTGATGGCCAACACAATGGCCCCGTTTGCTCAGCTCCCCAAGGTACAGCAGGAAGAAAACTGCAGCTCTGCCTTGTTACTCCAACCAGCTGGTAGTTGAATCAATCCTGCTTTTCCCTCTGGTCATGCAATGTACTACAGACAGATCACCTGCCAGGAAGGACATAGCCCTGGGAAATATTTTATGTAGGAAATTCAGAGAATTACTGATGCTAGGTGGAAGTCAGGCCTCAAATCCTTTCTCCTTCCAACTCTTCCATAAGGACAACACTGCTGCCCAGATCAGAATGAGCTCTGATCTGCAGACATTGCTCTGAAACATCCCCCACACAGACCTCACAAATATTTTCTGTGTGCTCTCCAAAGCAAGTAGCCATTGCCACTGTGAAACAGGACCCTGGCTTGGCGAGAAACCAAACAGCACATCTCCACAGTAACAGTAGCTCTAGTTCTCAAGCAAACATCCAAGGAACACAGAATGAAATATTTTATCATGTTCAAAGAGACTATTTTTAAGCAGAAACTGTTGTGAAGTTTCCCAGCAAATGTGCGTGGCTCCTTCAGTATTTTGCATCATAGAACCATAGAATCATAGAATAGTTAGGGTTGGAAAGGACCTTAAGATCATCAAGTTCCAACCCCCCTGACGTGGGCAGGAACACCTCACACTAAACCATATCACCCAAGGCCTCATCCAACCTGGTCTTGAACACTGCCAGGGATGGAGCATTCACAACTAACCTGGGCAACCCATTCCAGTGCCTCACCACCCTAACAGTAAAGAATTTCTTCCTTATATCTAATCTAAACTTCCCCTGTTTAAGTTTTCAACCTAGTACTGGTATTAATCATACAGGCAGAGGAACATGCAGATCAGTAGCCCAAAAATAGTGTGAAGAGAACAGCAAAGAGAAAAGTGAAGCTCTCGGATGTGCTGGAAGGGCCACC
Organism: Pezoporus wallicus; assembly: GCF_028554395.1. Lineage (NCBI taxonomy): Eukaryota > Metazoa > Chordata > Aves > Psittaciformes > Psittacidae > Pezoporus > Pezoporus wallicus. The sequence goes on along the minus strand of NW_026641894.1, from coordinate 115,587 downwards.
TCATGCTAATTCAGCCCCATCACTGGCACAGGTGTTCACCAATAGCACCACTCCTTGCCTCACATCTGCCTTCTTGCCACAAGACTCAGGGCTGTTCCCATCCCAGACTCCTTTCTCCATTTCCACCACCAGAAGCAGGAGCTTGGCAGCCTCTCTGAGGAGGAGGAGGTGGTGAGACCCCTGAACTGAGTCTCAGGACAGTCAATGTCTCCTCTAACTCAGATGCTGGGCTGGTACAGCTGGGAGCCTGACCCCAATGTTTGGTACTTAAAAACAACCCCCAAAAGCTGTAGGCATCAGCCGGTCAACTCTGGAGCAATGATCTTATAAACACCCTCTTTTCAATACTTTTGTGCACATCAATTGTTATATTTTAAATAAAAAAAAGAGCTAAACCAGACCACCTCCCTTCGTGAATTCCCTTCCAGACTTCCAAGAAGACACCCCTGCAGAGGGTGCCAGTCACAGTTTCAGAGCATGGAACCACAGCAGCCCCAGGGGTTACTATGATCAAGCCCAGCCCAGCATCACTGTCCTGAGCAGGACCATGTTCAGAGTGACAGGACAGCCTGGGAATTCAGATCCCAAACTCCAACAAGGGAAATGATGCTTTTCAGGGATTTATTATTTTGACAAACTTGAAGTAGGATTTTATTGTTTTGTTTTTAAAGGACAGCAAGACTTTTTCCTCCCCAAAGGGCAAAATAATTTTTGCTTCAGACCCTCTTTACCGGTCACAAACCCATGTTATAAAGAAACTGCTTTCTTTGGTGGAAGCCGTTCTTGGAGGTGGAACATCCAACCAGGTGGGAAAAGATCTGGCTGTCCCCCCAGTGCTTCTAGCGGGCTGGTTACCTGCAAAGTCTTTCACATTGACATCTGCACCCTCAATGATGAGCTCCTTGATGCGCCGGACATCTCCTCGGATGGCAGCTCGATGCAGCCGAGTCTCTCCTCGCTCGTTTCTCTTATTTACTTTATCTTTGGCTTTGGAGGCAGAGTTAGGAGTTCCCTTCTGACAAACTGTAGACTGAGAGGGATGCTTTGGTGTTGTGTCAACTGCATGGAGGAAAGAGAGTGAAGAACTGCAATTCAAAGGAAGTCTAAGAAACCCTTAGAGGGAGCTCTTGCAATGCGTTTCACCTCGCCTCTTCCCAGAACGCTCACCACAAGGCACCGAGAGGCAACTGCACCTCTGTGTGAAAGCCTGTGTGTGCATAATGCAGATATTAATTTCAGGTTGCCAAAGCCCACTGGAGACAACTACAGTCCTTTAAAAGACTGTAGGCAATACCAGTATTTGGAAATAGATAATGCAGCTCCTTACCCTAAAACCTCATTTCCTAAGGGAAGTGGCCTTTTACACGAGGTCTGACAGCCTTGGGAGGAGACTACACATTTCCTGGGAAAACATCTGAATGCTCTGAAGACTATACAGCTTCTTAGCCTCCCCACCTGCCAAGTAACAGCAACATAAGCAACTAGATTTGTATTAAGAAGAAACAAAATATGTGGTTAAAAGCTGCAACATCTGTGTGTAGGGTGCAGATGTGCACATGCAGACAGCACAGTGCCTCTAAAAACCCTGGGGGGTCATGTATGCAACAGATAAAAATGACTAAAATACAAAATCCATGGTAAACACATTCCAGCACCTCCACATCTCAAGTTACAGTTGCAGCAGTTACATGTCTCATCCCTCTCCACAAGAAGAAACCTTAAAAAACCCACAAAGGAAGATATTTTAACTTTATTCACAATGTTCTTTTACTGAGTTAGCCTGAGAGCCAGTGGAAAACCTGGAGCTCTGACATGGAGGAGGCTCCCATGGAACCGAAGCTGTAGTTAAGCAGCCAGGGTAGGCTCCATGGTGGCCTGGATTTGGCCCGTGGGACATCTGCTACTGCCTTACGCTGGAAGGAGGAAGGGCAGCCACAGCCATGTGTGAACCCCCAGCAGTGTCTGGAGTAGGATCAGGTGTCCCATTGCCCCACTCCAGCATCCCACCTGCAGCACTGAGAGCAAGGAGATCCCATGAAGCATCATCAGGGATGAGCTGCTGGGGGGGTGCAGCTTATCCCTGCTGCCTTCGAGGAGCTTCCTGAACCACCCTGAGCAAAACCACCCTCCTGACCTCACCTGGGCTGTTTGCAGACTCTTCTGCTGTCATCTGCATAAGGAGAGCGACTTGCTGGCGCTCAGAGAGTGGGTATCCTGCCCGGATCCCCGAAAGGCCCATTCCGAAGAGCAAGCCAGGCTTTCTGGTAGCAGGCTCCTTTTTAATCCTCTTCCGCTCAGGACCCTGCTTTTCTGTGGTGCAAGGAGACACAGAAACACAAGCCATGAATGCTGCTGTAACTGAAAACCATATTCATTTCTGAGCAGCACTAACAGCTCTTCAATCCATTTCTGTAGCACACAAATGGAAAAGCCTGTGGTGAAGGATGCATCCCTGTGATGGGAGCACCAGCACTGCCAGGACATGCACTGCTCCTGCTGTCCATCGTCTCCTCCAACAGCATCTCCCAGTACAGGCTTCTACCAGTTCTCTCCCCACCATCAAAGAGCAGCACAAGAGGGAGGGAGCAGGTACTTCATGGTCTGTACCTTGCATCTTGCATCTAGGAGCCTCCATTTCATACCATGGTGCTTCAAGAAGTGTATGCAGCCTTACACCACCACAGCATGGACTGAACTGGAGGCATCTAAAAGCATCAACAAAAAGCGCTAGCAAAATACAGGCTAACAGACTGGAAATGTTGCCATCTCACTTCCTCACCATCAGCATCAAACCAAGGGCTCTGCAGCCAAACGGGTGCGCTGTCCAGGGGAGCACCAGGATGGTCCTCTCCTCCCTAGTGTAGATCATCCACCTGCAGCCAGGCCAATGACTGCTTAGCTAATTCCTGCATCACTCTTAAGAAAATCACAAACAGGAGGGGAGGAAGAAACCCCTGTGCCTGGCTTGTCATCCCCCAAATCCCAGCCTGATCCTCAGTCTCCTAAATCACCCAGCTACAAAGGCAGCTCTCTTTGAGGGACTGAATATGGCTGCCTCTGAAGCCAGTATTTGCTGCTGGAATGCCATGTGCACAAGGATGAGACAAACCCCAGCCTCACCCTGCACCTCCAGCCTTGCTCCCAGCACCCCATGCAACAGCAGCCTGCTGCAAGCTGGTGAGAACCAGACCCTGTGTTGTGCAACCTGATGTCTCCCTCCCCACTGCCCAGCTCAGACACCTAACCTCTGCAAGAAACCTGACTCTACTACAGATTAAGTACTTTTCCAGTTTTCTTTGTGCAAGTATTGATCCTTTTCCCATGCAAGGAGAGTCATCAGCCCTTCCTCTGCACTTCTGGTTTGCTTGCTTGTTGATGCACTCAGGTGAAAGCACAAATCCTGCTGCATCCTCCTCCCTGGGGGGTCCACAGAGCTACAGCCATGCCAGAGCCACAGAATCACAGACTGGTTTGGGTTGGAAGGGACTTTAAAGACCATCTGGTTTTAACCCCATGCCATGGGCAGGGACACCCTCCACTAGACCAGGTTGCTCCAAGCTCTGTCCAACCTGGCCTTGAACACTGCCAGGGATGGGGCAGCCACAGCTTCTCTGGGCAACCTGTGCCAGGGCTTCACAACCCTCCCAGGGAAGAAACCTTTTTCTCAGCCCCAGCAGGGTCTGGCACTCACCAGGACACTGCCAGAAGACACAGAGGCATCAAGAGGGTTATTTATCACAGCAAACCTGCAAGTACCTGCTCCCCTGAATGAGGAACGCCACAACCTGGAGCACTTTCACATGAGCTGATATGGTACACCAAGTCTTCCAGTGAGGTAGGATAGGCATGGGATCTCTTCTACTCAAATGTCAGACTCTACATATGCTGATTATTATGCTGAAGATATTTTGAGAATCCCAGAAAGCGTTAGAGGGATGATACAAGGAGGTCTGCAAACAAGCAAATGTCTGATAATGCTTTTCAAGAAACAGGGCTTCGACTCCCAGCAGCCAGGGAGGAGACACCTCACCACGTAACGACACAGCACCCTGAAACTGGGAGTCAAATGTGTGTGTGGAAATGTAGAGCTCCAAGAAAATTTGTAGCAGATCACATAGATGCAAGCTTCACAGAGGAGCTGCATCCAGTCTCTTCCCTACTACCAGCCCTGTGCCAGGGAAGGGTCCAGCAGCCTGGGAAAGGCAAATCCTGCACCCTCCAGCCCAGCTCTGCTCATCCAGTCATATCTGTCATTTCAGCAAATCCATTGTGGTCTCTGGCACACGGCCACCATCAGGACAGAGCCGGCTTTGCCTCTGCACAAAGTCCAGCAGGTCAGGAGAAACTGTGACAGATGGGTTTGAAGTCATTCAGTCATTCAGGGGACTTTGCAACGAAGCACAGGTTTCTTCATTCATCCACCAAACTGCCAGTGGAGTAAAAGTCTCTGGCATTTGAGGGCAGCAGTGTGTGGGGATGTCTCCACTGCTCCAGCTCGACTCATGCCACTTGTATCTCCTGCACACCCTTGGCCGTCATCAAGCAGGCAGTTCCAAAGCTAGAAAGAAGTGCAGCAGGAGGGCCAGGAGACCTCCTTGGACGGATAAGGAGCTCCTGAGGAAAACTCAAATGAAAAAAGAGGCTTATAATAAGTGGAAGCAAGGACAGGCGGCCTGGGAAGAGTACAGGGATATTGTCCGGGAAGCTAGGGACTAGGTTAGGAAAGCTAAGGCCCAGTTAGAATTAAAATTGGCTAGGGATATTAAGGATAACAGGAAGGGATTCTACAGGTACATAGCAAATAAAAAACAGACTAGGGAGAAGATAGGCCCACTCAGGAAGCTATTGGGAGAACTAGCTACACAGGATTTGGAGAAGGCTGAGGTTCTGAATGACTTCTTTGCCTCAGTCTTCACCGGCAAAGGCTCTGACCACACCACCCAAGTCGTGGAAGGCAGACGCAGGGAATGTGAGAATGAAGACCTTGGGCCCACTGTAGGAGAGGATATGGTTCGAGACCATCTTAAAAATTGGAACGTACACAAGTCCATGGGTCCTGATGAGATCCATCCGCGGGTCCTGAAGGAGCTGGCAAATGAAGGTGCTAAGCCACTGGCCATCATATTTGAAAAATCATGGCAGTCAGGGGAAGTTCCCGACGACTGGAAAAAGGGAAATATAACCCCCATTTTCAAGAAGGGGAAAAGGGATGACCCAGGGAATTACAGACCAGTCAGTCTCACCTCTGGGCCTGGCAAAATCTTGGAGCAGATTCTCCTGGAAGGCATGCTAAGGCACATGAAAAACAACAAGGTGCTTGGTGACAGCCAGCATGGCTTCACTAAGGGGAAATCCTGCCTGACCAATTTGGCAGCCTTCTATGATGGGGCTACAGAACTGACGGACAGGGGTAGAGCAGTTGATGTCATCTACCTGGACTTGTGTAAAGCATTCGACACTGTCCCACACAACATCCTTGTCTCTAAATTGGAGAGACATCAATTTGATAGGTTGACCACTCGGTGGATAAAGAACTGGCTAGATGGCCGCACACAAAGAGTTGTGGTCAATGGCTCAATGTCTGGCTGGAGACCAGTAACGAATGGTATCCCTCCGCGATTGATGTTGGTACAGGTCTTGTTCAACATCTTCGTCGCTGACATGGACAGTGGGATTGAGTGCGCCCTCAGCAAGTTTGCCGATGACACCAAGCTGTGTGGATCGGTTGATATGCTGGAGGGAAGGAATGCCATCCAGAGGGACCTCGACACACTTTTGAGGGGGGCTGATGCCAACCTTATGAAGTTTAACCATAACAAGTGCAAGGTCCTACACTTGGGTCGGAGCAATCCCAGGCACAGCTACAGGTTGGGCAAAGAAGAGATTCAGGGCAGCCCTGCGGAGAAGGACTTGGGGGTGCTGGTCGATGAGAAAATGAACATGAGCCAGCAGTGTGTGCTTGAAGCCCAGAAAGCCAACCGTATCCTGTGCTGCATCAAAAGGAGCGTGACCAGCAGGTCGAAGGAGGTGATCCTGCGCCTTTACTCTGCTCTTGTGAGACCTCACCTGGAGTACTGTGTGCAGTTCTAGTGTCCTTAACATAAAAAGGACATGGAACTGTTGGAACAAGTCCAGAGAAGGGCCACAAGGATGATAAGGGGACTGGAGCACCTCCCGTATGAAGACAGGCTGAGGAAGTTGGGGCTGTTCAGCCTGGAGAAGAGAAGGCTGCATGGAGACCTCATAGCAGTCTTCCAGTATCAGAAGGGGGCCTATAAGGATGCTGGGGAGGGCCTCTTCATTAGGGACTGTAGTGACAGGACAAGGGGTAACAGGTTAAAACTTAAACAGGGGAAGTTTAGATTGGATATAAGGAGGAAATTCTTTCCTGTTAGGGTGGTGAGGCACTGGAACAGGTTGCCCAGGGAGGTTGTGAATGCTCCATCCCTGGCAGTGTTCAAGACCAGGTTGGACGAGGCCTTGGGTGATATGGTTTAGTGTGAGGTGTCCCTGCCCATGGCAGGGGGGTTGGAACTAGATGATCTTAAGGTCCTTTCCAACCCTAACTATTCTATGATTCTAGTCTATTCTAAAACCCTTTTCCCTGCACCATGCACCAAGGTGCCCCCCTCTGCTGCTCTCCTGCTGCAAAGGTCTTGTCCAGAGCAGATGATTTCCATTGCCCCCTGAACCTGAGATACTGTAAATTTAAGAAATGACAACTCTGTACCAGGGAATTTCTCCAACCAGACAGCACAGGCCACCCCTCTTCAAGTAGAAGTCGTGGAAATACATCTATGCATTGGAGAATCCCATTCGGTCACCCTGGCAGCCATAATGGAGCTAGAAAATGAAATCGGATTACAGGAAAGTGGGTAGTTTTTTTAATGGCTAAAAGTAAAAGTAAACTGGATGTGTTTATGGTAAGAAAACAACTGAGCCCAGGCAGTTCTAGGAACCACACTGCCAAGGAAACAGTTGGGCAAGGCATAGCCACCCCAAACACGGGGACACCTGATCTGCATAGGCTGCTCCTTGTTAGGCTCTGGAGCTCCTGCTCAAAGCGGGCTTGTTAAATCCTGCCCAGCCAGGCCCACTTTATCCACACACCTCAGCTCAGCAGGCAGCTCCTGGTCACATCCAGCTGTGCCGCAAAGCAAGGCACAAGGATGCTCAGGGGGTCACACCTTGGCCAGTGCCACCGAGCAGGGTCTTTGAAGTACAGGCAATGCACAAGGGTTGTACATGATAGAGGGCTGCTCCCTGCATACATGTGGAAGGAGCCACAATTAGAATGGGAATGTTTTCATTAACATTACTGGGCTGCTGCAGGCTGTCAGCATGAGCCTGTGATTTGCAAGACTTGATTATCAAGTTCAACCGAAACCCCATAAATTTCTATCAATCCTGCAGTTGCAGAATCTCCTCCTCCACAGAACACTGAACATTAAAAAGCAGGTGATCAACAAGATAAAAAGAAATTGGAAAGCAACTGGCTCTCCCTGGCTGTGGTAAGGCAGCCAAAGACTCAGGATTGTGTGTGCTTCCTTGAAGGAAAGCGTCATCACCCAGCGCTGCACAGGTCCCTGGTGCTGAAGGATTGCATCTAGGTTTGCGTGACCATGGTGTTTCACTCCTCAGTACCTCCTTCTGCCCAGCAGGAGAGGGATTCTCTGGTTTCAGGGCCAGAGCTGCAAATGTGTTTTATTTCACTTCAGAAGACTTTACTCAGAATCTGATTTTCAGCAGATTTAAAAGGGGCACCTGCACAAAGATCTCTGCTCAGTGCTTCAAGTGCCACTGGCTCCTGCAGGCTGCTCCTTCTCCTCTCTTAAATGCTTCTCTATAACACCTTGCAGCAACATAGAATGTTCACAGTGGGTAAATAAATACCTCCATAAACAGGAATAAAGGTTATTTTACACTAAAATCCCTTTAGCAAGCTGCACACATGCCAGTTCCTGCATGGAAGCACAAAAAACAGAGGCACAAGGGGGTGTGCAGTCAAGGAGTTATCACACTGCCCAACTCCAGAGATGGTGGCTGGACCGGGCACACTGATCCCAGTAGGAAGGAAGATGACAGCAGCCCAGTGATGTGCCATGCATCTCCACTCAGATATTTTTAAAGCATCTCTCTTGCTGCTTGCTTCAGCCTTCTGCAAACTTCCAGAGCAAAGCCTCAGCCTGGTGCTGCCATGGTTTAATTTGGGGATCCTGCTTGGCTCTTCCCTCATGCTGACGCTGGCAGGTACCACGTGCACAGGCTTAAAGGAGAAAAAAGCAGGATCTGAGGAGAGCTGTGTCTGTCCAGCACAGCCAGGAGCTGCTGCTCCTTCTCTTTATCAAACCCAGGAGGCTCACGAAAGGCAAGACAGGAGCAGGTTCCCAGGACAAAGGGGTTTGAGCATTAGCCTGCAGGTGGTTCTTGTGCCCAAAATAGTTTAGAGTCCAGGTCATGCAACACTCATGCTACTGCAGTGGGGACTAAATCCAGGATTGCTGGAAGACTTTCAGCAGCTCTGTGGAAGTCCCAGGGCACAGAGGCATTCAGGGCTGTTGGACTGGCTCTAGCAGGCCCTAGCCAAAATGGGAGAGAAGAGAGGCAGGGAAGGAAAGAGAAAAGGGTGGTGATAGAAAATCTGTTGGAGATTTCTCAAACACGCACTGTGAGATACTGGCAGGTTGTGAGGATGGGAGCTCCAACCCCGAGCTGCAACTGAGTCACATGGCTCCTTGCTCCCCACAAATGTGTTGTATCCTGTAATGCAAAAAGCTTCTGTTTAAACTGTTCCAACATGACAACACACACATATAAGGTGGTACCCTGCGGAAAAATACTATTTCCAAACCAAGAAGCTCATGCTGAACATCTTGGCACTGTTGGCTAGCCAGTGAGTGGGGATTTTCAAGTTTATTTACCAAGCAAGTACACAAACAAAAGATCCATAAGAATAAATTAGAATGGCACAGACAGCAACAGAGACTGCATTGAACCCCTGAGAGACTGCACAAGCCTCTGCTTTCCCCATCCCCAGCCTAGCACACATAAGAGTGACTAATTTTTACTGCAGAAGTTGTAGGGCATAAAACGTTTTCAAGCATGTCAGCTCAAACCAGGGGAAAAGCAGGTTTAACCTGAGTGCAGGCAGCCTGGAGCTTACAGGGCATCAGCAGATGTGGACCAATGTGTGCTGAACAAGGCTGATCACAAGTCAAAGGGTTTACAGCAGCACTATACAACCACTTCAAGAGACTCTGTGTGCATCCCCAGAATTTAAGGACAAGCGCATGGTATAGTGCCAAGGGGAAGGCTTCAGTGCTGCAGGGATACAGCAGTGGTGTGAAATGGGAAGCACCACAATGGCATGGGCAGATAGATAGACAACAGAAGGGCAGCGGGGAGCAGGACAGAAGTAAGGCAGTGAGAAGGGTGAACAGGGCTGGAATGGCTGCACAGAGACCACTGAAAAGCAGAGGAAGGCAGCACTCGGGCCAGAGAGCTGCACCTGAGGGCCAGCGCAGGGAGGAGGCTCTGCACCAGAAGGGCATGGACATGCTGCAGAGGCTGCAGTACACACAGGCTGGGGGGGCAACAGATGGGAGATGGTATCTGGCTCATCAGCTAAGTGAAAGCAGGTGCCAAAAAGGAAATTGAGGAGGTAAATGACAGGAAAAGCTGTAGCAGAGTCTGCTTCAGCAGAAAGGCAAGGAAGGCACCTGAGCTGCTCCTGTACAGCAGTGAGCTGATCTCTAATCTGAAGGATGGATAGGGATCAGGACCAGAGCCAGAACTTGATCCTGCACAGCTAAGCTAAAAGGATGGTAGAGATGACAGCTTCAACACTCGGGAGCAGAGGAGAGGTGCCAGCAGGAAGAATGAGCCTGTTTATAACCATGTCAGGTCCCTGTGTGGGGCTGAGCCCCATCAGCCCAGGGACAGAGCACCTGCAGGCTGGACCCCAGTAGCTGCAGTATTTTTAAAAGCATCATTCTGCTAGAGAGGTTCAATGCTGTGTGGTATCCTGCAATCCAAATACAGTCATTCTCCTTCCACTTGCAGGACAGACAACACTGTCTATGCATGTAAACATGTAAATGCATCTTCTCACCAGAGCAGCCACTGGCTAACAAACAGCTACAAGAGGAACTAAGGGGCTTACATCAAAAACGAAACTCCATGTTAAACATAAATAATTCCAAGACCCCAATTTGCAGGTCCAAATCTTTCATTTCCTACAAAACAGAGGGAGCCAGAGGAGAGAGGACAGGGAAGAAGGCTCCACACAGCCCCCCCCCCCCTCCTGGAAGCTGGGGGCAGGACACTGCAGGCAGAGCTGATAAAAGCTCTTGTATGAAGGAAAAAGACATAATTGATAGATTTTTGGTTCACAGAGACACAGCACACTGCAACCTCTCACTCTGCATGTTAAGGAGGTGATGAGGGGGGAGGAGGGAGATTTATGGCAGCTCCCATCATAAAATGGCCTACTTTTCCACACAGCACTTCCCAGATGGCTGATGCACACAGGGAGTTTCTAAAGGTGACCTGAAGGTTGGTGTTTGCCAGTCTATCCACACTGTATCAGCATTATGGAGCCCAGCCAGAAATGGAGAATTCTGACATTCACTCTCTCCCTGGTTGCTAGGTGAGAACAGTTTATTGACTATTTTATTAAAAGGACTGAAATTATACAAAGACAGACCCAATGCAGCAGAGTCCATTAGAGTCCCCCAGCTGCACACAGCAGAATGAAGCCAGTGACAGAAAATGCACACAAATAAGAGTTTCAGAGGCAGATGCATTTTTTAATAAGCCAGCAATTTGCTTCTCACAGATTCCCTCACCAGCTTCCCAACTTGTGACTAATGAGCCCGTTCTGATGCAGTAGCACTCAAAACCCTTGCAGGCATTAGGCAACCCAAGAGCCAGCTCTGGAAGAGGATGATGTTTTGGGTCATCTGATTCATCAGGAATTTTCTAACCTAGTAATTAGAGGAATGTAACATACTCAGGGGATTAGCATGAAGGAGGCTATGAAGCAGCACAAGTTTTTAGCTCGGAAAACAGCTCCTGCTGACCATCCTCATGCTAGTCCCAGTCTCCCAGCAGCATATAAACCCATGGGATCAGCCCTGGGCTCCCAGACAGCCCTCTGGAGCCAGGGAAAGGTGGGTGTGCGCACATCAGCTCCCAGGGCCAGCTGGGGTTTTGCCTCTCCCCTCTTTCCTCAAAAGCAAAACCATCCTGTGCCAAGGTGGGGCCTTGGGCGAGTGCTCAGGTGCCCTGCAGAGGGGCAGGGGCACCTCCAGGGTGTACAGCTACTTGCTAAATAAATATATCATTATATAGGGGGGGACTGCAATACAAAACCTCAAAAACCTGCTGTCTGGCCAGGAACAGACCTCAGGGTGGGGGCAAAGAAGCTGCCAGACACCCCAGGTCAAAGGGGAGATGGATGGATGGACACTGCCGCAGCCCCATGGCCGGGGGGTTCACCAACAAACACCCCCCAAAACACCAGCAGAGTGTGATGGGCAGCTAGGAGGGATGGCAAGAGAGAGCAAGGGGTTGAGGAAGCAAGAGGGCTGGGGACACAAAGTAGTTCCACCAGCTTCTTATTTTCAGCTTACACCTACTATATTATTCAAGAACTTAAAAGCACAGTATTTTTTATTTATTTATTTTTTAAATCAAAGCAAGAGACAGAAACAGCTTAAGGACTTTCACATTTCAGCTGCAGGGCTCTCAGGCCATGTTTTCTATTCCTCTCCACCCAGTTTAGCCACCTCTCCCTGCCCCCCCAAGCTGAGATGACCATCAAATGCCACAAGACCACAACAGATGCAGATGACGACATTGTTATTTCAGTCAGCACAGCTCTGATGGCATGGAGAGAACTGGGTGCCTGCTTGGCTGTGAGCTGTTGCTGGGCTGATGGAGAAGGAGGCAGCTCACCATCACTGCTGGATCTGAGGGCTCCAGATTTCAGGTTATCACCCACAGGATTCAAATGTCATCCAACCCATTGCAGATCCCATTCTGCAGCACTTCCAGAGGCACACAAACCCCTCCTGCCTCCCCCTACTCCCTCCTCAGTGAGGCTGTAGGGAGAGATCAGGAAAGAGCATCAAGGAGCATCTCTGCGCCAGCCACCCCAGCCCACCTCTCCTGCATCTCCCTGCAGGTGGCTTCCCAGCAGGACGGTCCCCTTCTCCCTGCTGTGCCTGCAGGATGCTCCTCTGCATGCTTCTTAACATCACCATTAAATGCCTAACCTGCTTTCAGCACAGGAAACAAGCGAGGAGCTGCTGAAATTACTGGGAAAGAAGCTGTCTGTATTCATTTGGTGGCTGCCAGGCAGCACATAGGCTCTCAGCAACGTCTGAATATGTGGGGAGATGCCACACGAGTGAGAGGAGAAGGAAGGAGGAGAAGTCTCAGGCAGAGAGATGCTGCTCCCACAGTGCTGGATCTGTAACATGCACAGTCACATGCTCACAGCTTTACACCTATTTTTTCTCCTAAAGATGGTTTATTCAGTTAACTCTAAGGAACCCAAGAGCCAGAATTGTTGTTCTAGAAACCATTTTGAAGGAGCTAATTTAAAAAGATTTATCACTGAACCTACTGTACCCAAATCATACTCTTTAAACCAGTGCTGGGCTCCAGGAGCCCATCTCCCGTACGGGAACAAACCCTGAGTGGCACTGGGAGCTGGCTCAGCATCAGGGTGCAGTAAAGGCACACTGCCTGGGGTAGGCTGCTGCAAACAAAACCAGATCAAGAATGAAATCGCTTGCTTTCTGAGCACCTCAGCACTCTGCCAGCAGCGCATGCTCCTCAGCCATCTCTAGGAGGGAGCTGCAAGAGCAGGGCTGAAGGAAGAAGGGCAGGTGAGGTGCTCTGCTGCAGTGAGTGAAGGGCTGGGGCAGATCGCAGATCTCTGCCCTCAAACACACACCTTCCCCAGGAACACCCAGGTGCAGCTGGAAAAGCCATCCTGGTGACATGAGGCACCAGTGCTCAGGATAAGTACTATGAGCACACAAGAGACAGAGGTTAATATTTGCAACCTGACAGCGAGGGGATGATGCCATCTACGCACCAAGGTGGCAGAGGCAATGAGGCACATGGGCTCATCCCGGCTGTCCCAGCACAGGTTGGCACACCACCAGTGCTGCCTGACACCCGGCCAGGGCAGGCTTTGCCACCCTTCCATGGTGAGGCAAACCCAGGACAGATGCTTTCTTGCACCACATACAGTGTACACACGTCAAAGCTGAGCCAGAACTATTCAGGGACAAAAAAAAACCCAAAACAACAAAACAGGAAACAGATACACTGTGCTAAGGAAAATGAGTCACTGCAACAAATCAGGATGAGGATTCACTACTGTTTAAACATTTAAAGAGGGGAGAAAATATCCCACTACAGGCAAAAAGAGAGCTCTCCTAGCTCCCACATCCTTAGAGCTAAATTCCACATGGCTATGTAATACCCTAGCAAAACTACTCTCGAACACGCACAATAGCCTGTGTACAGCAGCCCAACTGTGTTATATAAATCATCTAAGATCAACCCTGCAACTGGAACACTAATGTCACAATCCTGCTTTTCCCAAGAGCTGAAATCAAAGTTTAGGAGTGTGCAACTTTGGTGCACTGCAAACACACCTCTACCTGCTCAATGAAAGCTGGCCTCGAGCCAGGCCAAGGAACACAAGGGCTTGAGATACCCCATGATTGCAATCATAGAATCAGTGGGGTGGTGCAAGAGGAGAGCAAGGTGCCAGTAAGTTTTTTCTCATCTCAAGAATCTGATTCCTGGAGTAAAAAATCTCAAAGAACAGGCTCCTGATAAGTCTCGGTCTGACTCGGTGTTTATCTGCAGCTCCCTGCTGCTATGTCCTCCCCAACAGCTGAGTCGCTTCCTCTTCTCAGTCTCCACCAAACAGGTTGCTAGAGACTCGCCTACACATTGCCAGCATCTGTGGAGCCCAGTTTGTCTTTATATGTGTCTTTGAGCACCATGACCACCACTGGCTGTCCTGTGGGCAGGGAGCTGGGCTGCTGCCCCTTGGCTTGGCTCTGCCACTCTCACACCCGCTTCCCCAGGAAGGGCGAGCTCTGAAGAGGAAGATGATTCCAAAGAGATAGAGTCCCATGCCTGCTGAAAGCAGGGGCTGATGGGCAGGGGTGTCTCACAGGCTGCACTGCTGCTCCTCTGCACCCTGCAGCAGCTGCAGCCTGTCCCCAGCTTTCTCCTCTGCTCCCCTCCCCTGCTACTCTCCTTTTGATTTTCTTCTCACTGCTGCCAGCAGGAAGATTTCTAACATCTCTACAGCCAGAGAGAAACCAAAGCCCTCTTAACTGCTGCTGGGGGACATGGAAATCATGCTGGTGGAGCCCTACCATGACACTGTAGTTGTCACGAGGGTCAGACAGCCCTAAAGCAAGTTTGGCCTTAAATTCTCAACCAAGTACTGAATGTGGCAGAAACACCCTTGACATAAAGCAGAAGCTATGGTTCCAGCTAATCCGTTTTGCCTTGCCCCAGCCATCCTCCCTCCAAAGGTGAAACCCCTTGATTTATTCAAGTGAGACACTACAGCATGATGAATGTGCTTGGGAACACAGGAAGGTTCCGATGGGCACCACACTGCTTGGAGAGCAAGTGAGGATCACCCATGTCAGGCTGTAATCCCCTCTGCTCCCCAATGGTAGTGGCCATCCTTCCTCCCACCACTGCAAACCCCAGTTGATTCATTCTCCAACACACTCACCCGTCCACATACACCGAATATAAACCTGACACTTCAACCCTGCCAAGGGCCATCAGTATGAGCTGTCCTCTAATGAAATGAATTCATGTTTTGAGACTTTTTCTCTAACAGGGAGTTCAGCAATTGTGAAAATTACTATTGGGCACATGGAAACCCATAGAAATGACAGGACAGCCTCAGGACACTGGGCCCTCACCAACGTGGTGGCTCTGACTTGTTAAAATCTGCCCTCCCAACTTCTGAACCAGAGGAGACCGGCAAACAGCTCCCGTAGGCTGACATACCACAGACCACCTCACATGCTCACCCAAAAGTAACAGCAAATGCATAATTTTTACCATTTTTAAGCACATTCCCAACTTTTAGCCCATTTTATCTCTTGATCCTTACCAGACCAGAACTATTTCCAAATGCAGATTTCCTAGAAACATCCAGAAAGGACCTACACCAACCTCTGACAATAAAGCCACAGCTAAGCCTCTTACAACCAAATAGCATTATTTGCTCCATGCCAAAACTTTGCTACAGCTCTTCACAACTGCTTACTGATCAAACAGCCCATTTGATTTCTCTGTAGCTACATACGGCCATGGTGGGAAAGACCCAAGTGTACCAGCCACTCTTTTGCCATGAGATGCGACCTGCCTGACCATGACACAGCCAGGCTGAAACACCCACATCAGCACCAGTGCTTCCCAGAAACCAGGCATGTGTTGAGGATATGTTGCTCATTCATGTCACAACCACCAGAGCAACCTTGGCAGTGCCAAGAACAGGGGCAGACAGGTCACCGTAATGACCCAAAGGGCCAATCTAACCACTCCAACAGGCCCAGACAGCCATAGCACCAGTCACACCTCTAGCCCATCAGTATGGACTCCAGAGAGCTTTACACACATTTGACAGCACCTGTGCACACACCAACTGGAAATAATTGTTCAGTTTAAAGCCCCAAAACAATAAAACATGTCTGGAGAGGATACAGATGTATTTACACAGACATACACACATACCTCAGGTTTGTTTGAGGCAGATGCATGCAAGCTCATGTTTTTACTACTCGTTTTTCTTTTAAAGAGTACTCAGCTTTATCCTTTGATTTTCCACGTTCTTACTAGCAGGCCCAGCACTGCTCATTGGTTTGTCTAAGATGCAGTTCATGAACTAGACTATTTAGAAACAAAGAAATGACCACCAGCCAAAGGAAGGGGGGCCTCCCCACAGAGCAATCTGTTGGTCCAGTTAAATACTGTGTGCTCCCCCCAGCCCAAACACATTTTGAGGGTGGAATAAGTCATTTCTGTACCTGTATCTGAGTCTTTCTGATCTCCATTTGTTCCAACAGTGAAAGGCAACTTCCGTTTGGTCGCTCGCTCCTTCACCTCTTTGCTGCCATCACTCCGGTCCAACTTTGGAGTCTTGGTTAGAGAAACTTTATCTTTCTCCTGCAAAGAGAAGAGATCAGATTAACAAGAGCCTTCCCCAGACTGTGTTCACCTAACCGTCCAAAGTCCTACACCAGCCTCACGCAGCATTTGTCCTTTCTTTTACACCATGGGTTTCCAGCACCAGGGTTTACCATCCTGCAGAAAGCAACCTCTACAAAGCTAAAAACCCCACCAGAGAAGAGAAAAACCAGCCAAGGCTGCTGCATGGTGCCAAACCTGCAACCAATTCACGTGAAAACCAGAGCTGATGATGTGTGTGACCATGGGGGGAAGGCAGGCTGGGGGGGGGGGGGGGGGGGGGGGGAGGCAGGGAACCCAAGGAATTCCCAGCACAACCACCCCCATCACTTGGAAGAGTTCCCTGATCCCAAGCAGAAGCAGGACACAGGGAAACGGACAGTGTATGCCTGGGGGATGCACAAAAACCAGTGATATAAGGAAAGCAAATGCCTGGAAAACATAGGGTTAAAATATTTTCAACTTACCTTAGGTCTAAGAGAACAATGTTTGTGTTGTAAATCTGTGGTGTGATAACAGAATTTAGTAGTCTTACTAACAAGAGTGAATTGTTTCCTTTCATCCTTCTAATGAGTGAAGTATTTCTTACCATCCTTCTAATTATCAGTTAGTTTGGAGACAGTGACAGTGACATCTGCTACCTTGGGAGGCAATAAATTTTGTAGATGAAGGTCCCACTGTTCTAAATCTTTGCCAGCTATCAGAAACTTGCAGATATGTCTGGTTTCAGCTAATTTGTAATTACCGGGGCATCCAACTGTGCCAAAGGTGAAAAGTGCACCCTGAGGAAGACTGCTTACTTCATCTTGAAGACCCCTGCCCACAACCATCAGAGGGTAGTGCGCAAGTGCCAAAAGGGAGGAGACTTATGATAATGAGTACCTAAACTAATTGTAATACCCCACCAAACTCTCGGGAACCTGATAAGTATGTAGGTTTGTGTGTAATAAATATCTATTTGCTTAACCCCTCGGTGTGCAAGTTAGGAGGAGCGATCCCCCTTGCACCCGGCGCTGTAATAAACATACCTGCTTTATAACTCTCTCTGAGTTGTAGAGTCTGATTCTGTGCTTCACCAGCACTAAAGCCCTTGGTTCCAAGTGGAGAGCTGAGGGCTTCACCTTGGGACCTGAAGTATTTCTAGCACAAGAATACACCATTACTACTTGAGCTTACATGGCAACATGTTATTCCAGAGAATATTCTGGCAGATGATAACTCTGCTAACATTACTGACTTTCACAGGAACAGCATCACAGCCAAATGCACTGTGAAGGCTTGCACTGCACAGACAGGGTAACGATTCCATGGAATTATATAATCATAGCATGGTTTTGGTTGGAAGGGACCTTAAAGCTCATCTAGTTCTAACCCCCTGCCATGGGCAGGGACACCTTCCATTAGACCAGGTTGCTCCAAGCCCCATCCAACCTAGCCTTGAACACTGCCAGGGATGGGGCAGCTACAGCTTCTCTGGGCAACCTGCGCCAGCTCCTCACCACCCTCACAGGGAAGAACTTCTTCCTAAAATCTCATCTCAATCTCCCCTCTGTCAGTTTAAAGCCATTCCCCCTTGTCCTGTCCCTACAGGCCCTTGTCAAAAGCCCCTCTCCAGCTTTCTTGTTGGCCCCTTTAGGCACTGGAAGCTGCTCTCAGGTCTCCCCAGAGCCTTCATATGAGAAGCATTATTATTTTAAGCAAGTGCTTATGGACTGAACATTGTGCCACTGCTCTAACA
This sequence comes from Pezoporus wallicus, assembly GCF_028554395.1. Classification (NCBI taxonomy): domain Eukaryota; kingdom Metazoa; phylum Chordata; class Aves; order Psittaciformes; family Psittacidae; genus Pezoporus; species Pezoporus wallicus. The sequence continues at coordinate 97,598 of NW_026641894.1, read as the reverse complement.
ACAAGGCCAGAACAAGCAGTTTTGCAATCTATTTGCTTTCAATAACCCAGCAAAACCTAGACCTGAAGCTTTAGCTATGAAGTTGAATTAAAGAATCTCTATACAGTAAATCATACAAGACCATTGCTGGAAACTCAGACAAGCACATCTAACAGAAATTCCTTGAGCAGCCCATCACACTGTTTGCATCAGGCTCAGCACCCTGGCAGGTGCCTCCTATGCCAGCAGTGTCACTGTGTATGTTGCTCCTTCCTCTTCCCAAACTCCTGTCTGGCAACCAGATTTCACCCACAGATTAAAGAGAAACCCTTTACTGGGACCAACAGGTTCTGTCTGCCTGTCCCCCTTATGACGGGCAGCGTGACAGCCCCATGGCTGCACACCCAATGCTTATCCCCTCACACCAGTCAGGGCTAAAAAAATGGGTTGGGGAATCCCTTTTTTGGTAAAGCAAGTGAAACAAACCTGTCTGACAGTGGCTCATGGGGCTGGTGGGAGCCAAGGCACATTCAGAGCCCAAAGAAGGGCAGCCCTGCCCCGGAGCAGCCCTTCCTCAGCACAGGAGGCAGCAGAGCAGCAGGACAGTCAGCACAGCCAAAATAAACACTCCAGTGTTTCACTTAAACACTCCAGATTTAAATGCTTTTTTTTTTTTTCTGACTTGAACAGAAATAGTTTGCCATAACAAATAATGCTGCTTCTATTAAGGTCCTTTTCAACCTTAATTATTCTATGATTCTATGATTCTATTGCCAGCTGCTGTTTGAAGCAGCTCAGAGGTGGAAGGCAGGTCAGGGACCACGGATCACGTCTCAGGACCATCTGGTTGCAAGCAGTCCTTTCCCTCCTCAGTTTAATGCAAGCTCCAACAGCAACACTACGCTCAAACCCCACTAACCCCACAGCAGTGCTGAGGCAATGTTGATGCAGGGTAAATCATCAGTGACCGGTGAGATGTGGCCCCATCACAAAACTCAACTGCACTTCAAGACAACAGTCAGCCCAACAATTTTTACCCTTAAAAATCAGAGCCTTGGACAAGAGCATGAAACCAGAGAAGACCATGTGCATGTCTCTTCCTCTGCTGCCTGCGCCTAAGGGAACACTTGCACGCATTGCATCCAAGCCGCTCCACCATCACAGAGCCATGGGATCAGGCGGCACACTTCTTCCTGCTCTGGAAGTGCATTTGCACCTCTCACATTTGACATGTGCAGCTCAGGTTCGCCAGCACTGAGTAGTGGCAATCCTTGGAAAGAGACAATTCCAGAAGACTCCAAGGTGGATTGATGACACTTCCCTGCACCAGCTGCCATTCTTGTGGGCTGTACTTCAGTTTCCTGTCCCAGACCCTTTGAGCAGGCTGCTCCACTCAGCATTTCAGTAGTAGGATTTTCCTTGCCCGCTCTCGCAGCAGTAGGGCAGGATGTGATGCCCCACGGTGGGATTTCCTACACTCCCACCATTTCTTCCAGACATCAGTTTCGCATTAAGAGCTTCAACAAGAGGTCCAGTGTGCTCAATGCAAAGAGATTACAACGTTTTTATTGTTTATTACCTTAAAATAAATTTCAGCTGGAGCAAACTCACCACAACATGTCCTCTGCTGCCCAAAAAGCCTCATAGTCATCCCACCTTCGGGCATCCCTTGGTAGTGCTGCTGCTCCTGCACCCCACTTAAAAGCAAACGACAGTGGATGACTGTTTCAAACATACCTTCTCTAAAATGCTCTTAATCTTTGGATTTGGCTGCTGTGGTGTGAAAGCCTGAACCTGCAGGCACAGGGGGTTGTGGTGCCTGCAAGCCAGGTCAGTTTCCTGCTGCATTAACACCATGGGGGATCTCTGCACACTCCAAATAAGGAAAACATCCAGGACAGCTAAAAATGCAACTTATTCTAGAAAATTACTACAGTGTTGTTAAAAGCTCGGAGTTGGGGGACAGAGTAGAGGAATTAGGCAAAAAAACTTCCCAGACCAGATGGTGAGCCCATCATGGAAGTGGGAATGGCTGCGTGAACCCCAGCACCAGGCACGCATGAGCAACATTCCATTTGCATTCACCCTAACGCTTGGACTTGCTAATCCAGTAAATTCAGCACAATTAAATACCAAGGAATGAAGGAAGCAGTGGCAGTCCCAGCACCACTTTGAAGATTAATTTGTACAGTAGCACAAGGATAACCTTTTATACTAATCGGAGCAAGGAAGATCCAAACTTTGCTCCCCCCCGGGAAAGCAGCGACCTGCTGAGGATGCCTGAAACTGTTGGTAAAACCACTGCAGAGAAATTAAGGCATCCTGGAGAAGTCATATTCTTGACAGTAATGTGTGTTTGCATTGTCTTAAGTTTTACTTCCCTATTTCCAATTTTGTAATGAAGAATTTTGTCCTTTTCTCAAGTAAAAGCTGGTTTCAATTTAGGTCTTCTCATGTTTAAAGTAAGCTCAGACTCATCTGAATCAAGTTTCACAAAAGGAACAAATCCAAATTAAATGACACTGCAGAGAAACCTGGATCAGCATCTGTGTGTGACAGGCATGGGGCTCTCGAAGGCTGGGACAGCTTTTGCCAAGGGTAAGAGGGACTTTGGTGAATGAGGGTGCTGTTGAGAGCTCAGCAACAGAACTAAGTTCCCCTTTGTGGGTGTTAATAAAAGATGCTTTGGCAAAGGAGACGGCAGACCATGACTTCAGGAAAAATCCCCTACTGTCACATTATGTTCTTACTAAGATTTACTACATTAAGAACTCAAACCAATCACAAACTGGCCCCCAGCAGCTGCCTGATGCAAGGTGCTGCAGCAACACTGACTTCTCTTTACAACAAAGATCTCTAATAAGCAAGAGAGAGACCCTGATATCAATCTGCTTGGTTCATTTATGACATACATGAATAAAAGCCATTTTCCAGCCTCATGCAGAACTCCAGCTAGGCCAGCTTACTGCCCCAATGCCAGTTTGCAGGGCAAAGCCAAACGTTATTTTTTTGATGCAAAATTCTACACTTACAAACTCATGAAAAGAAATCTGTATTTCCAGTAGGAAGCTGAGCAAGTTCCTAGCTTGCTTCACAGGACAGACCATGCATCTGCAGCCCGCTCCTCCCCTCTATCCACCTATGCCCACACACAAGCTCTGAAGCCCTGCCTGTGACCAAGGGCTGCATCGGAGCTGTGCCTGCACTTCAACACTGACAAAACCTGACTCACATCCCAAAGACTTGCATTACCAGCAATGGAAATCCCGAAAGCTCTTTGCTCTCCAAAAGGAGTTGAAAGATTGCAATGCTAGTACAAAGCAAGCATCAATGAACAAAGCCAGCACCGGGAGCCTGGGAGGAAAAGCCCAGAAGGACCATGGGCTCCAATGCCTGTGCCCCTGGGTGATGCCCCATGCCAAGCTGGCACACCAAATTCCTGCTGTGGGCAAAACAACCCACAACCCTGCTGCAAAAGCAAATGCTGCAAGAGCGGGAGTTTCCCTGCACTAATACAGGCAGCAGCGTGTCATTCCATGACCAACCTCTGCCGTGGGAGGAGAAGGGCTCTCACCCTGTGGTACAAAAGGGGTGGACCCCAGAGAGCACGTTGGACACGGTTGGAACCAAACCCCAGCATTCCCTAAATCTGGGTCCTTTGTAGTCTTTCTACAACCAGAGTACAAAACATAACACATACACACACATGCAAAATTTCAAGAAGGCTGAATCTTTGTCATTATCAATGCTGCAATAAAACATTGAAGCACAGAGACAACTGGAACTGAAGCCCTATTCCTGCATGCCCCAGGTGCTGAGGTTTGTAAGAAATACAACCCTGAAATGACTGTGGGCTGATTATCTTCATGGAAACGCTGGCTCTGAAGTCAGATTCCATGCCCTGGGTGGGTGGCTCTGGACATACAGCCCAGCACTTGTTTGTATGGCACAGGAAGGCCCTACCAGTCCAACAAGTTTCAAGAAGAATTGAGAAATAAGGACTGTGATCCCTTTTCTGAAACTGGGAGAAGAGGGAGGAGAAAAGCAAAAGCTTTTATTTAACCTCTGTGAGCTCCTACAAGCAAAAACCAGGAGTCAAACACCATTCTGCTTGGTGTTCAGTTTCAACCACTGTAGCAAAAATGCAATTCAGACAATGCAAGCAGGAGCATTAACCCATAAAGAGACAAATCCTCCGCTGCAGCCTCTGCACATTACCACTCAGCAAGCGGTCCCAGGCATATAAGGAAATGGTCTTGACAACTGATATAATTCTTGCTGTAGTGCTCTGCTCAGTCTTAAGTAATCTGATGATTAATGAGTAAATGAGAAAATGATTAATGAGAAAAAATGAGTAATCTGCTCCTGGTATGGGGATCTGGGGATTTACACCAGAAAGGAGAATTATTCATATATGGCATGCATATTTCTACAGAACCCTTCAGTATGAACTCAATGGGAGCACCTGCCCTGAGCAGGCTCTGTGCAGCCATATAAGGCTGGCAGGGCACAACTGGGTGCCCCGCTGCTGCTGCTAACTCCAGAAGAAAAAGCTCCTCACTCAACAGCAGTGAAGCAGACACAGCATCTAATGTTGTTAGCCATGGAGGGCAACAGAAACATGGTCTTCAAACCGCTTTGCTCTTGTGGCTGCACCAGCGCAAGCAACATTTCACTAGTTAATGCATCCCTCCCATGGAAAGGCAAGAGCAGAGAGCAAGGAGGAGTTCCCTCTTGTAATTAGCTCTACAACTGGAAGGCAAAAGCTCACATCCTCACCCACAATGCACAAGCTCTCCAGGAGAGCCTGGCTGTAGCATGTTCAAGTGCAGAACTTGACCATTTCCTGCAGCACTCAGCCCACCACAGCACCAGGACCACTGAGCATCCTGCACTGCTGCTTGCCTTTGATGCTAGAGCTTCAGAGCCCAAACATGTAAAGCCTGCTTAATGTTAAAACAATTGTCACTATTAAGGTCATATTGAAAGAAAACCACACAAGTGCTACTGCAGCTACTGCTCTCCCCATGCACCATCACAGGTAGTGCTGGGTCCCTCCATGCGGCATAGCTCTAGCAATGCCGCAGCCACTCTGCCTTCCCTAGCGAGCCTCTGCCAGCAAGTGTGTGCCAAATCCCAGGCTTGGGCCTTTAGAAGTGTTGACAAAGGAAAGACAAATAAAGCAGCATCTGGCTTGACAGGCAGGTACAACAGCATCTGAAAGTAGGAGGTCTAATGACAGAGTGCTTTTACCCTGAGTCACTGCTCCAGCTCACACTTCAGAGTTAACCAGAAACAGGGCAATTTGCTGCACCATGTCCTTTGGCCACTTGGGCTGGATCTCTGCTCAGACCCCAAAGGACAAGAGCCTGCAAATTTCTTCTCCATTGAGAAGACCAGAATGAAGTGAGCAGAAAGGCTTACTCAATACCACTCTCTGCAGGTCTGCACTGATGCCTCTGAAAGGGAAGCATAAAATTATTTGTGTCCTAGTTATTTAGCCAGTAGGAGACAACTCCAGTTCCCAGCATCCCTAGCACTGCCCAACAAACCTGCTCTGTAAATAACATGCAGCCTTTAAGCTGCTGCAAGTGGATGAAATAAAATGGGAGCTGATTCATATTATAACTGATCCTTTCCCTCCTGAAGCACTTGCACCAACATTAAGCTTCTTAACCAGCACTGTCAAAACCCTGTATTTACATATCCTGTGCTGCTGGGCTCAACCTCATTTGCCAGGGTAAATTCTGGTATCTCCCTGACACAACAGGGCAGCTTCTTCACCTCCAACATTCAGGCTCCCAGTTCTTACCCAGCTACTAGAAGCCCCACACTGTGCAAAAAAAAGTGCCTGTGACGAGGCAATGCTCCTGCTCTTGACATAACTCTTGAACTGGATCCGTGCACACACCACAATGCAGAAAAAGGAAGGGATGCTACCAGCATGCTCGATAAAACAAACTCCTGCCTGGGAATAAATAACCGTTTGGTTATTTGTCATTGTCCTGGCTTCAGCTATAGTAGTCATTTTTCTCCTTTTTAGTCACTGGTGCAGTGCTGTGTTTTTGAATTTCAGACTGGGAATAATGCTGATAACACTAATGTTTTTAGTTGTTGCTAAGTAATGTTTATTCTGACCAAGGACTTTCACAGTCTCATGCTTTGCTGGTGAGGAGGGGTACGGGAAGATGGGAGGAAGCAAAGAAAGGACACCTGACCCAAACTAGCCAAAGGGGTATTCCATACCACAGCACGTTATGCCCAGTATATAAACTGGGGAGAGTTACCTGGAAGGCTCAGATCACTGCTCAGGTTGGGCTGGGTATTTCTCGGCAGGTGGTGAGCAATTGTATTCTCTCCCGTTGTTATTTCCCTTATCATTATTATTACTGGTGGTAGCAATAGTAGTTTTGTACTATACCTTAGTTATTGGACAGTTCTTATCTCAACACATGGAAGTTACATTCTTTTGATTCCCCTCCCCATCCCTCCGGGAGCAGGGGGAGGAAGAAGGGGGGAGTGAGCAAGCAGCCGCATGGTTCTGAGTTACTGGCTGGACTCATGGAAACATTCTGGGCCTTGGCCTATACCTACAGAGCCCTGTTCAACACTATCCAGCTCCTTCAAAGGGAAAAAGATGTCTCTGGATATGATGGCAAAGCAACAGACAGCGCAGCTACTCCAACTCCAAGCACAGAAACTACAGCAACCCCAGCGACAAGTACAGCAGCTACTCAAACCCCAACAGCAACAGACAATGCATTTGATGACTGTGCTACTCAAAACCCAAGCACAGCAGCTGCACCAACCACGACAACAGATATTGCAGCCACTCCAACCACAGTGATAATCACAGAGGCACAAAGAGCAACCCATGATGTGAAGAAAGATGAATGTACTTACTACATGGGACTGTTGCAGAATGGCTCCAAGAGCAAGGCCATGGATCCTTGGAGCCCTTGTGTGAGCAAAGCAAAGTGTAGGCCTCACATGTACGTGACTTAAGCTGAAGGACACACTGTCCTTGAGCTCTGAGGAAAGTACCAAGGAACTGAGTTGCGGTTGATGCAATGAGGAAGAACCTTGAAATCAGAAACCGGATGTGGGAGGAGAATGTAAAGGAAACAGTTTAGAACTAACCAATGCTGTTGTGACTAGTAAGCATAATTAACACCACGAGGATATAAGCGATGTGCGACACGAATAAAGTAGAAGCTTGCTTATCACTCATATTGGGTTGTCGTGTCTTGCTTCTCCTCGCCGTCGGCAAATGGCACCCGAACAGGGACCCCAATAATTGGGACTAGAAGCCGGGAACCGGTGGCAGTGGCCGGGGAGCACGGAGCAGCACCACTGCCGTGGTGTGTCTGACCCGGGTGCTTGGACTGACCAAAAGGAGTCCGCCGCTGGGGCGAGCCAGATACAGCTGCACGGGGGGACGATCAGGTGACGGATGATCCAGAGACCGTGGTTACAGGACGATCCAGAAGAGGACGATCCGGAACAGGGAACAGGCCAGCTGAAGAAAATGGATTGAGAGGTAGCCCTTGATTTATTACAGCGCTTTTTAGAAAAGCGGGGAATTAGGCCTGAGACTCTAAAGCAGCTAGCAGGTCTAATGGCTGTAGGGAAGGCTAAGGGATTCTTTGTAGATCCTAATACAGTTTTTGAGGAGAGTGAGTGGCGAAAGTTTGGTGATGAACTATTTGACTCAATGCTTAATGATGATAAAACGGCAAAGAAACTTGGTAAGCCATGGAGAGAAGTAATAAATTGTATAAAAAAACACAAGGTGGAGAAGAAAATTGCCGCTGTAGCAACGGAGAAACTAGGGACAGAAGTCCCCGGTCAGTTGAAGCCGGGGGAAGATTACAACTCGTTTCCCCCAACTCGCGGGGCGCTCCCTGTGCTTGGAGCACAGGGTTTTCCCCCCCACCTTCCTTTTCCCCCCCTCCTTCTTCATCAGAAGGTGCAGCGGAGGAGGTGCAACTCTCTGCTCCCCCACCACCGCAGCTGAGTTTCGAAAAGCAGAGGGATTCTGAAAGTAGGGATTTTGAAAAGGACAGAGAAAGTATAATAGAAGGGATAGGAGCGATGAATGTCGGGGAAGCTGAAAGGAAGAGGGTGGTGCCTCGGCACCGGATTGATTGGGGAGTCATTTGAAGCAGGCAGTAGAAAATGGAGATTATGCGCTAGCAGGAGATTTGGAGGAACTGCGAGCCTTTCCGGTCAGGTATGAACCAGATGGACTAGAAGGAGCACAGGGAACCCATTATGTGCTAGACTGGAAATTCTTAACTCAGTTACGGAGTACGGTGAATGAGTCAGGATTGCATGGTGAGCCCACTAACCAGATGTTAGGTTATATATGGAGCAGTACGGTCTTATGCCCTGAAGACATTAAGGGAATAATTAGGGTGATCATGACACAAGCACAGCAGTTATTGTGGCAGGCACATTGGCAGCAGCTCTGTGATAGATCATCTAATCTGCCCAGAGGTCAGCATGACCCGCTGTTTGGTGTCACAACGGAACAACTGATGGGAACTGGGCGGTTTGCTACTATAGACATTCAAGTACAAATGGGGCCAGATGTTTGCCTGGAATCCATGCGTACTGCCAGGGAAGCCATTCAGAGGGCGCGCACAGCACCCCCTACCCCCTTGTACATGTCCATTAAACAAGGGAAAGATGAACCATTTGCTGATTTTGTGGATAGAGTAACTACAGCCATCAGCACAGCGGATACTCCAAAATATATGAAGGGTCCGCTGTTGCGCCAGTGTGTCATGGAAAATAGCAATGTCTATACAAAAAGTATCTTAGTTACCCTACCCACAGATGCCACCATAGAACTTATGTTAGAACGCATGAGCAGGGTGCCAGTAGGAACTCAGGTGCTACTTGTAGAAACTGTTAAAGCGATAGGAAAAGAGAGCTCAAGCACAGAAGGAGGCAGCTCAAGCACAGAAGGAGGCAGCTCAGGCACAGATACAGGCCTTTGCAGCGCTGGGTCCTCTCCGATCCAACAATACAGTGCCAGCCCAACAAAGACGTGGAGGGAAGCCGCCTCGTTGTTTCCGATGTGGTGACGGAGGACATATGAAACGAAACTGCAGAAAGACTGTGTGGTGCTCTAATTGTCAGCGAGACAACCACAGCACAGAAGCCTGCAGCCATTCAGGAAATGGACAGAGGAGCACGAATGGCCGCCACGCGCAGACAACAATTGTGGCCCCCGTTCAGGCCTCTGCCCAGTGGTCAGCACCAACTGTGACATCACCGGCCGGGAGCTGCGGCCCGCAGCCGGCCTACGGCCCGCCACAACAGGGAGCCTCGGCTTGGACCTGGCAACCGCAATAGATGCGACCCTCATTGATCAATGGCCGTATAAGATCCCCACCGCTGTACAGGGACCACTAATAATCAATGGACAGGTCCACGGGGCGTTGCTGCTTGGATGATCCTCCAGTGGACTGAAGGGTCTGTTTGTTTTACCTGGACTGATTGATGCAGACTTTACTGGAGAAATTTGCATTGTAGCTCAAACATCATTTCCCCCGATTCATATCCCTAAGGGCAGCAAAATTGCCCAGCTTGTCCCCTTGCCACAATTAACTGCTGCAATGCAAGATACTGGCCCACTGACCAAGCGTGGGTCTCAAGGATTTGGCTCCACGGGAGGCCTTATTATGTTAACTGTCCCAATGACCACCAGACCCGTAGTTGACTCCACATGGTCTCGAGGGAATCAGCGCCTAAACCTACCAGCATTACTGGACACTGAAGCCAACATCACCATAATAAACACTGACAAGTGGCCACACTGGTGGCCGTGCCACCCTACTTTTGGCGGGGTTGAAGGCGTTGGCGGTACTGCTTCTGTGCAGCGCAGCTCTGACTTAATACAGGTGGCCGTCGATGGTCAGGTTGCCTCCATCTATGCAACCATCATGCCTATGCCAAATGGTGTCAATGCCCTAATCGGCTGAGATGTGCTAGACCAGTTGGGACTTGTGCTGACTAACCAACATTTTTAGGAGCAGTCGCTGCACAATGGACTTTCCCGATCCAGCTCACATGGACTACTGACAGCCCAGTGTGGGTCAAGCAGTGGCCGCTGAAAAAGGAAAGTCTAGAGCAAGCGCAAATTTTAGTGCAGGAACAACTACAGCAGGGACATCTATGACCTTCTACGAGTCCCTGGAATACACTGATTTTTGTCATAAAAAAGAAATCAGGAAAATATAGATTGCTACACGATTTGAGAGCTGTCAATGCACAGATGCAAGCAATGGGTGCCTTACAACCAGGATTGCCCAACCCTGCTATGCTCCCTGAGGGTTGGCACCTGCTGATTATTAATCTCAAAGACTGCTTTTTCACAATTAAGCTGCATCCAGTAGACACCGCATGATTTGCCTTTACCTTGCCAACACCAAATAAAGCAGCACCTTTTTGCTGCTTTGAATGGACTGTATTGCCACAGGGCATGAAAAATAGTCCCGCCCTGTGTCAACTGTTTGTGGCCAATGCGCTCCAGCCCCTTCACCAGATATGGCCAGGAACATTAATTTACCACTATATGGACGATATTTTATTCGCCCAAAATCAACCCTTCACTACAGACCAAGAGACACTGCTGGAGCAGCAACTGAGCAGGCAAGGACTCGTTATCGCGGCTGAAAAAATTCAGCTCAGCCCTGCTTGGAAATATTTAGGCTGGCATATTATGGAGGGCCAAGTACGACTGCAAAAACTGCAACTTCACATTCAAATATCAACCTTGCATGACACGCAGCGCTTACTTGGAGATATCCAATGGCTACGTCCCATCATGGGCATTTCAAAAGATGACATTGACACCTTGAGGCCCCTTTTACAAGGTACCGACCCAGCACGGCCGGTGCGACCCACGTCAGAACAGCGGCTAACCATTCAGCACCTTAGCACACAAATCGTACAGCGATGGGTTGACCATCGGGACCTAGACCTTCCTATAGATCTTACAATACTACAAGGCCCTAAGCAACTTCTTGGTGCACTGACACAGTGCAAAAAGGAAAAGGGGGAGGAGGTGAAGATATTGGAATGGCTTTTTACCGCTATCCAACCCAAAACTACTATTCAACAGAAAATTGAAAATTTAGCAGAGTTGGTTCAGAAGGGTCGTATGAGGGTGTTACAACTAACGGCCCAGGAACCTGGAACCATTTACTTGCCGATAAAACGGCGGGATCTTGAGTGGTATCTCCAGCATTCACAGGCATTACAAGCCAGCCTGCTGTCTCAGGCTGTGGAGCTCAAGGTAGAACAGCTGCGATCCACCACCCTGCGCTGGATCAGCCAGCAAGAATGGATCAAGATACCAAAAAGGAGTGAGCGTCTGCTGGCCAATGCAGTAACGGTTTTTACAGACACCGGAAAGAAGTCTTGGCGTGCAGCGGCAACCTGGATGCAGGATGAAAAATGGCACCAACAGATATTAGCCGCGGAAGCAGAGGACTCACTGCAAACTTTAGAACTGGCGGCGGTCGTTTGGACCTTTCTGAACTGGCATCACACAGAACTAAATGCAATCTCGGATTCTATGTATGTCACAGGTGTGGTTCAGCGCATTGAGGATGCTTGACTCAGAGAATGTCAAAACCGGTGGTTGTTTGACCTGCTGCGTCAGCTGCAGGCGGCCATTCACCAGCGGGAGTGTGCTTATGCCATCATTCACATACGGAGTCATAAATGGTTGCAGGGATTGGGGGAAGGCAATGATAGAGCAGATCAATTAGTTTCCATTGCTGCACGTGAGTCAAACACGTGACTGGCATTCCCCATTCACCAACGGGACAGGCAATAGTTGAGCGGGCTAATCAGACCCTGAAACGGTACCTTGAAAAGTTCAGTGACATCCATGACGTGCAAGAAAGACTGTCCAAGGCATTGTTTGTTTTAAATTACTTGTGCGTTTTTGCAGATCAGGACTCTCCCCCTGCACAAGTGCACGGCCGAGTCGCGGCATCAGAGTCTAAGGCACCCATAATGGTCATGTACCATGATCCCTGCATGGGCCTGTGGCAGGGCCCAGCAGAAGTGAAATATATGGGGCAAGGTTATATGTGTGTGCTTACATACACAGGTACACAATGGGTCCCCGTGAAGTGGACTAAAGCAGTGTCTTTCTCTTCCACTGCTGCTCCTGATAGTAATGAAGATACCAGAAATGGCCTGTTATCTGTCTCCGCAGCCCAAGACCAATGTATGTGCGACAATGGCTAATCTTATGGGACAGAATACCATTTGTCTCGCCTTATCTTCCCCTGGCAACCCGTTTTCAACCTGTTTAGTTGGTGTTCCTATAGATGACTGGCCCTGCCCGTCCACCATACCTATGCGTAATGCTACTGACCTCAACAGCACAACAGATAATTGGGACGCTTGGGTACCCTATTTGCCTGTTGCCCCAAACGAGCCTCAAGAACTAGAGTTATTAGGGGCTGTGAGAATGGATGCTTGTGTGACATTTAGTTGGACAAGCACCCAAGCCAAGGTAAATGGTACCACAACAAATGTAAATTCTAGCCTTTTAGTTTATAGGAATGCTAGCGTGTGGTGCAAGTATGCTTCCCACAACGCTTCCCGATCTACCAATCACCCCCTGAAGTTACCCAGTGGAGTGTTTTTGATCTGTGGCGATCGAGCCTGGCCTGGTAATCCCTCCAAAATAAAAGGGGGACCTTGTTCCATTGGAAGGCTGACACTGTTGATCCCCAACACCTCAATGATTCTTGATATGTCTCGACAGCACCATTTAAGGCGCTTAAAACGATTTGCACATAGCTTTACTGCTGATTGTAGGTCTGATGTAAAATTTTGGTCGCCTGACACTCTTATAGCAGTTTCTTTTCTCGCACCAGGTGTGGCTTTGGCCGGGGCCTTGGCTCAGTTAAACAAGCTAGGTTGCTGGCTTGCTAAGCAGACAAATGCTACATCAAAGGCAATTTCTGATTTGTTGTTTGATGTTGACTCTGTGAGATATGCAACACTGCAGAACAGAGCCGCTATAGACTTTTTGTTGTTGGCACGGGGACATGGATGTGAAGAGTTTGATGGAATGTGTTGTATGAATCTTTCTGATGATTCTAATTCGATAAACACACAGCTGAAAACCCTGACTCAGCTTACCCAGCAATTGCAAGTGAGCAATGACCTAGGGATAACTAAATGGTTGTCCTCATGGGGCATTACAGGTTGGCTTAAAACACTGCTATTTGAAGGACTGCGCTTATGTATCATTGTTATTTTAATCATTATAGTTGTGAGACTTGTTTATGGTTGTTTAATGAAACAAGCAAACAGAATGACCAACAATGTTTTGCTCACACAAAAGGAAAAAGGGGGAATTGTTGCAGAATGGCTCCAAGTAGAAGCTTGCTTATCACTCATATTGGGTTGTCGTGTCTTGCTTCTCCTCGCCGTCGGCACGGGACAACATCTGAACAAGATTTAATATTATGTGAATCAGAGGAAGAGGAAGAAGAAGAGATGACTTCTTGACCCCGAACCTCAGCTGAGCTACGGAATATGTGAAAAGATTTTACCAGTCAACCAGGCGAGCACATAATCATCTGGTTGCTCCGATGCTGGGACAATGGGGACAATGGTCACAAACTAGAAGGTAGGGAAGCTAAGCAGCTGGGATCACTTGCTAGGGAAGGGCGAATTGACAGCAACTGCAAAAGAGAAACAGTACCTCAGCCTTTGGAGATGGCTCTTGGCAGCTGTGAAGGTTTCCATACAAGGACAGCATTATGAGTCGGTCAGCCATCTGGACTATGACAGAGAAAGGCATTCAGACTCTGAGGGAATCAGAAACTCTAGACATGATCTATAGCAGGCTGGATGCCAGGAATGCACTCATAGATACAGATGAAGTCGAATGTACACAATCCATGTGGCAGAAATTTACACGGAGTGCACCATCATCATATGCCCACACATTTGCATCAATGACCTTGCATGACATAGCACCACCAACAGTGAATGAAACGATTTGTCAACTCCAAGAGTTTTAAGACAATCTCACACCTTCCATCATTTCTGCTATGGAAAAACTGGTCCCAGGAGTTCAAAAAATACAGACGATCTATCCGATCTATCCAGCTCCCCACGTGTACAAACCCATGTCACAGCTATTAACAAAAGCTGTCCTACTGTTTGAGAGAGAAGATACAGGAGGGTACACGCAACAGGCCACCCTATGGTGTTATCTGTGGGATCACGAAGAGTAGAGACAAACAGTAGACTCTCATGGCCTGAATGAAATCACACCACCACTGAGAGCAGCCGTACCAGACATGCTAGAACTTCAGTATGAACTGGAGTCAAAGGCAGCCAAGTGGTATGCCACAACTGATATTGCCAATGCACTGTTCTCAATTCCTTTGGAAGCGAAGTGCAGGCCACAGTTCGCTTTTACTTGGAGGGGCGTCCAGTATACCTGGAACCGACTGCCCCAGGGGTGGAAACACAGCCCTACCATCTGCTATGGCCTGATTCAGACTGCACGGGAACAGGGGGAAGGTCCAGAACACCTGTAATACATTGATGACATTATCGTGTGGGGCGATACAGCAGCAGAAGTTTTTGAGAAAGGGTGGAAAATAATCCAAATCCTGCAAATAATCCCTTCTTGAAAATGGGGAATATATTTCCCTTTCTCCAGGCGTCGGGAACTTCACCTGACTGCCGTGATTTTTCAAATATGATGGACAATGGCTTAGCAACTTCATCTGCAGCTCCGTCAAGACCTGCGGATGGACTATATCAGGTCCAATGGACTTGTGTATGTTCAGGTTCTTAAGATGGTCTTACCTGGAGCCTCTGGCAGAAAGCTCCAGGGGAGACTTGAGGCCAACCCCTCAGGTTTTTGAGTCAAGGATACAGAGGATCTGAGGCCAGCTACACTGCCACTGAAACAGAGATACCTGCAGCCTGTGAATGGGTTCGAGCTGCTTCAAAAGTGATTGGCACTGAAGCACAGCTCCTCCTGGCACCCAGGTTACCCGTGCTGGGCTGGATGTTCAAAGGCAGGGTCTCCCCTACACATCATGCAACTGATGCTACATAGAGTAAGTGGGAGGCGCGAATTACACAATGAGCTTGAATAGGAAATCCCAGTTGTCCAGGCATTCTAGAAGTCTTCATGGACTGGCCAGAGGACAAAGATTTTGGAATGTCACCAGAGGAGGAGGTGATGCATGCTGAAGAGGCCACACTATATAATAAACTGCCAGGAAGTGAAAAGCCATATGACTTGTTTACTGATGGGTCCTGCTGTCTTGTGGGAAAGCATCAGAGATGGAAGGCAGCTCTATGGAGTCCTGGACAACAAGTTGCAGAAACTGCTGAAGGAGAGGGTGAATCCAGTCAGTTTGCAGAGTTGAAAGCCATCCAGCTGGCCTTGGACATTGCTGAACGAGAAAAGTGGCCAATACTTTATCTCTATATTGACGCATAGATTGAAGTAAATGCCCTGCGGGGGTGGTTACAGCAATGGAAGCAGAGCAACTGGGAACGCCGAGGTAAACCCATCTGGGCTGCTGCACTATGGCAACATATCGCTGCCCGGGTGCAGAACCTGGTGGTGAAGGTACGTCATGTAGCTGCTCATTTTCCGAAGTTGGGCCACTGAGGAACACCAGAACAAACAACAAGTGGATAAAAATGCTAGGAGTGAAGTGGCTCAGATGGAATTAGATGGGCAACATCAGGGTGAATTATTTTTGGCCCTGTGGGCACATGACACTGCAGGCCATCAGGGCAGAGATGCAACATATAGATGGGCTCCTGATCGAGGGGTGGACTTAACAATGGACACTATTGCCCAGGTTATTCATGACTGTGAAATATGTGCTGCCATTAAGTAAGCCAAGTGGTTAAAGCCTCTTTGGCATGGAGGACGATGGCTCAAGTACAAATATGGGGAGGCCTGGCAGATTGACTGTATCACACTCCCACCAACCCGCCAAGGCAAGCACCATGTGCTTACCATGGTGGAAGCAACCACCAGGTGGCTGGAAACATATGCTGGGTCCCACGCCTCTGCCTGGAACACTATCCTGGGCCTTGAGAAACAGATTTTGTGGTGACATGGCACCCTAGAGAGAAATGAGTCAGACAATGGGACCCATTTCCAGAACAACCTTATATACACTTGGGCCAAAGAACATGGCATTGAGTGGGTATATCACATCCCCTACCATGCACCAGCCTCTGGGAAAATCGAAAGGTACAATGGGCTGTTAAAAACTACACTGAGAGCAATGGGTGGTGGGACTTCCTAACATTGGGATACACATTTACCGAAAGCCACCTGGTTGGTCAACACACGGGGATCTGCCAACAGGGCTGGCCCAGCCCAGTCAGAACTTTTACATACTGCAGAAGGGGATGAAGTTCCTGTGTTGCACATAAAGAATTTTCTAGGGAAGACAGTCTGGGTTAGTCCTGCTTCAGGTAAAGGCAAACCCACTCATGGCATTGCTTTTGCTCACGAACTCGGATGTACTTGGTGGGTGTCGTGGTTTAAACCCAGTCAGGTAACTTGTTCACTCACTCCCAGTGAGTGGTGCCGAGCTGACAACAATCAAGGTCCGTGTCCGTCTCCCCCCCCCCCCCCCCGCACCGGGGCTCTCCCCTTCCCCGCTCCCGGAGGAACGGGGAGGAGGATCGAGAGAGTGCAACTCCTACGGATTGAGACAAGAACAGTCCAGCAACAAATCACCACTGCTACTATCAGCTAAAACAATGATAAGGGAAAATAACAAGAGAAAAGAATACGATACCACCGGCCAAGAAAACGAGTTCCACCCAGAAGCCCCTGTTCTTCCGGGTAACTCCAAGTCACCCCCCACCCCGGGCATGACGTGCTGTGGTATGGAATACCTCCCCGGCTAGCCTGGGTCAGGCGCCCCGTCTCTGCTTCCTCACAGCCTCCCATCCTCCCTGGCAGAGCATGAGCCTCACAGAGTCCTTGGTCAGGGTAAACATCACTTAGCAACAACCGAAAACATCGGCTTCACCAACACTGTTCTCAAACTAGAAGTCAAAACACAGCACTGCACCAGTTAACACAAAGGAAAAACATGAGTGCTACTGCTGAACCCAGGACATTATCCACCCCTTATTCCATACCATTCACGTCGTGCTCAGATCCCACATTTTCAATACACCATCGCTCTCCCATATATACACATCCATATACATACAGACCAAGAGGAAAAAATCGTTTTCTTAGTGCATGGACCAATCCCTGTAATGCTGCCGAGTCCATTCGGTCCATGATGTTCCAAGTTCATTCTCTGTTGGGATGATGGCTGGAGGGAAGTCAGGGCCAGTCGCTGGTGACCTGGAGACATCTAGTTGATGGGCTATAAAAGCATTACACAGCAGGCAACGGCATACAATTGAGTTCACTGGCTGTTTTCCCCTAAAATCAAATCCCCTTGAGGTATACATCGGACTTCCCCATCTTCCCGCATTACCCACCAAGTATATCCAGGTCCCTGAGCAAAAGCAATCCCACGAGTGGGTTTGCCTTTACCTGAAGCAGGAATAACCCAGACTGTCTTCCCCAGCAAATTCTTCATATGCACCACGGGAACTTTGTCCCCCTCTACAATATGTAAAAGTTCTGACTGGGCTGGGCCAGCCCTGTTGGCAGATCCTCTGGTGTTGACCAACCAGGCGGCCTTTGGTAAATGTGTATCCCAATGCTTGAAAGTTCCCCCACCCATCGCTCTCAGTGTAGTTTTTAACAGCCCATTGTACCGTTCGATTTTCCCAGAGGCTGGTGCATGGTAGGGGATGTGATATACCCACTCAATGCCATGCTCTTTGGCCCAAATATCTATAAGGTTATTCCGGAAATGAGTCCCATTGTCTGACTCAATTCTCTCTGGGGTGCCGTGTCGCCACAAAATCTGTTTCTCAAGGCCCAGGATAGTGTTCCGGGCAGTGGCATGGGGCACAGCGTATGTTTCCAGCCACCCGGTGGTTGCTTCCACCATGGTAAGCACATGGCGCTTGCCTTGGCGGGTTGGTGGCAGTGTGATATAGTCAATCTGCCAGGCCTCCCCATATTTATACTTCAACCATCGTCCTCCATACCAAAGAGGCTTTAACCGCTTGGCTTGTTTAATTGCAGCACATGTTTCACACTCATGAATAACCTGGGCAATAGTGTCCATTGTTAAGTCCACCCCTCGGTCACGGGCCCATCTATATGTTGCATCTCTGCCCTGATGGCCTGAAGTGTCATGGGCCCACCGGGCCAAAAATAATTCACCTTTATGTTGCCAATCTAAGTCCATCTGAGCCACTTCAATCTTAGCCGCTTTATCCACTTGTTGGTTGTTCTGGTGTTCCTCAGTGGCCCGACTCTTGGGTACATGGGCATCTACATGACGTACCTTCACCACCAGGTTCTGCACCCGGGCAGCAATATCTTTCCACAGTGCAGCAGCCCAGATGGGTTTACCTCTGCGTTGCCAGTTGCTCTGCTTCCATTGCTTCAACCACCCCCACAGGGCATTTGCCACCATCCATGAGTCAGTATAGAGATAAAGTACTGGCCACTTTTCTCGTTCAGCAATGTCCAGGGCCAGCTGGATGGCTTTCACCTCGGCAAATTGACTCGATTCACCCTCTCCTTCAGCAGTTTCTGCAACTTGTCGTCCAGGACTCCATACAGCTGCCTTCCATCTCCGATGCTTTCCCACAATACGGCAAGAGCCATCAGTAAACAAGGCATACTGCTTTTCACTTTCTGACAGTTTATTATATGGTGGGGTCTCTTCAGCCCGCACCACCTCCTCCTCTGGTGACATTCCGAAATCTTTGCCCTCTGGCCAGTCCATGATGACTTCTAGAATGCCTGGACGACTGAGATTTCCTATTCGAGTTCGTTGTGTAATTAGTGCAGCCCATTTACTCCATGTAGCATCAGTTGCATGATGTGTAGAGGAGACCCTGCCTTTGAACATCCAGCCCAGCACGGGCAGCCGGGGTGCCAGGAGGAGCTGTGCTTCAGTGCCAATCACTTCCGAAGCAGCTCGAACCCCTTCATAGGCTGCCAGTATCTCTTTCTCAGTTGGGGTATAGGTGGCCTCAGATCCTTTGTATCCCCGACTCCAAAAGCCGAGGGGTCGACCTCGAGTCTCCCCTGGAGCTTTCTGCCAGAGGCTCCAGGTAGGACCGTTCTCCCCAGCTGCAGTGTACAGCACATTTTTTACATCTGGCCCGGTCCGGACTGGTCCGAGGGCTACTGCGTGAACTATCTCGCGTTTAATTTGCTCAAAGGCTTGTTGCTGCTCAGGGTCCCATTTAAAATCATTCTTCTTCCGGGTCACATGATAGAGAGGGCTTACAATCGAACTGTAATTTGGGATGTGCATTCTCCAGAACCCCTCTGCACCCAAGAAAGCTTGCGTTTCTTTCTTATTAGTTGGTGGAGACATTGCTGTTATCTTGTTGATCACATCTGTGGGGATCTGTCTACGTCCATCTTGCCATTTTATTCCCAAAAATTGAATCTCCTGTGCAGGTCCCTTGACCTTACTCCGTTTTATGGCAAAACCGGCTTTCAGCAGGATTTGGATTTTTTTCCTCCCTTTCTCAAAGACTTCTTCCGCTGTATCGCCCCACACAATAATGTCATCAATGTATTGCAGGTGTTCTGGAGCTTGCCCCTGTTCCAGTGCAGTCTGGATCAGTCCATGGCAAATGGCAGGGCTGTGTTTCCACCCCTGGGGCAGTCGGTTCCAAGTGAACTGGACACCCCTCCAAGTAAAAGCAAACTGTGGCCTGCACTCTGCTGCCAAAGGAATGGAGAAAAATGCATTGGCAATATCAATCGTGGCATACCACTTGGCTGCCTTTGACTCTAGTTCATACTGAAGTTCTAGCATGTCCGGTACGGCAGCACTCAATGGTGGTGTGACTTCATTCAGGCCACGATAGTCTACTGTTAGTCTCCAGTCTCCATTAGCCTTTCGCACTGGCCATATGGGGCTATTGAAGGGTGAGCGGGTCCTGCTGATCACCCCCTGACTCTCCAGTCTACGGATCAGCTGATGGATGGGAATCAGGGAGTCTCGGTTGGTGCGATATTGCCGCCGGTGCACTGTTGTGGTCGCAATTGGCACTTGTTGTTCTTCAACTTTCAGCAACCCCACAGCAGAGGGATCTTCTGAGAGACCAGGCAAGGTGGACAGCTGCTCAATTTCCTCAGTCTCCAAAGCAGCAATACCAAAAGCCCACCGGTACCCTTTTGGGTCTTTGAAGTACCCTCTCTTGAGGTAGTCTATGCCGAGGATGCATGGAGCCTCTGGACCAGTCACAATAGGGTGCTTTTGCCACTCCCTCCCAGTCAGGCTGATTTCAGCCTCCAGCACAGTCAACTCTTGGGATCCTCCTGTTACTCCAGAAATATAGATGGGTTCCACCCCTTGACAGCTTGATGGCATCAGGGTACACTGTGCACCGGTATCTACTAGAGCCTTATACTTCTGTGGGACTGATGTGCCAGGCCATCTGATCCACACAGTCCAGTAAATCCGATTGTCCCCTACCTCCACCTGGCTGGAGGCAGGGCCCCTCTAATGGTCGTCACAGCATTGGACACTTAAGTCGTGTTGAAAGGGATTATTCTTCGTTATCACAGGAGCTGGAGTAAAATCAGCTCTTCCACTCCATCTGGGAAACTGCTCACCAGAGACTGAAGCCGTAGCTCTCATGGGACGATCAGTCTTGGCCCTTGCTCCCCTCTTCAGTTCACTCACCCGTTCCTCCAAAGCTGAAGTAGGTTTTCCATCCCACTTTGTCATGTCTTCTCCGTGATCCAGCAGGTAAAACCATAGGGTACCCCGTGGCGTATACCTTCTGTATCTCCTCTCTTGAACAATAGCACGTCTTTTGTTAATAGCTGAGACGTGTGTTGGTACACGTGAGGAGCTGGATAAATCAGATACATCGTCCCTCAATTTGTCGAGGTCCTGGGACAGTTTTTTCACAGCTGAGATGATGGAAGGAGTGAGATTGTCTTCGAACTCTCGGAGTTTATGAACCATTTCATCCACTGTTAGTGGTACTATGTCATTCCAGGTCACTGTTGCCAATGAATGGGCATATGATGACGGTGCATTCCGTGTAAGTTTTCGCCACATGGGTCGTGTACATTCAACTTCATCTGGATCTATAGGTGTATCCCCGTTATTCGGCTTGATGTGATAGAGCATCTCTACGATGGCCGATTCCCTCAGAGACTGGATGCCTTTGTCTATAGTAGTCCACTTGGCCGAACGACTCGTAACATCGTCCTTGTACGGAAACCTTTCTTTCACAGCTGCCAAGAGCCTCCTCCAAAGGCTGAGGGACTTTTTCTCTCTTGCAATTGCTTTGTCAATTCCCCCTTCTCTAGCAAGTGATCCCAGCTGCTTGGCTTCTGTACCTTCTAGTTCGTGACCATCGGCCCCATTGTCCCAGCATCGGAGTAACCAGGTGATGATGTGCTCCCCTGGTTGACGGGTAAAATCTTTTCGCATATTCCGCAGCTCGGTTGAGGTCCGAGGTCGAGAAGTTACCTCTTCTTCTTCTTCTTCGTCATGTGATGATGACTCCTGATCAGATTCTGGACCGGGTGGTGAATTCATTGGTTCTTCATCTCGCTTCACCCTTTTTGCCTCCTTTTTGCTTGTTCTCTTGCGTACAGGGGCAACTGATATTGGTACGAATTGGTCCTCTGGTTTGGCTGCAGTGATTATCACTGTGGTTTGAGTAGCGACTGTACTTGTTGCTGGGGGTGGTGTAGCTACCGTGCTGGGAGCTGGGGTAACCGCGCTGTCTGTTGCAGTTGAAGTTTGAGCAGCTGCTGTACTTGCCGCTGGGGTAGCTGAGCAGTTCATTGCAGCCAAAGTTTGAGTAGCGACTGTCGCTTTGCCCTCAAATCTGCCGACATTCTTTTCCTTTTGAAGGTGCTGGATAGTGTTGAACAAGGCCTTGTAAGCATAGGCCAAGCCCCAGCACGTTGCCGTGATTTGTCCATCTCTGGTATGGCCAGAATGACCACACACCTCATTTAAGTGTTTTACTAATTCTTCTGGATTTTGCAGTTGTTCGGTAGTGAAATTCCAAAATACTGGAGGGGCCCACTGACCTAGATACTTGCCCATACTATCCCACACACCCTGCCACTCATGGCTGTCCAGCCTCTGGGAAAATCTCTTGGTCCTCCTACATCGTCGTTTGACCCCAGACAAGACCCAAACCTGAATCTGCTTAACTCTTGAAATCAGTAGTGGGCAAAACACACTCTGTATGCGTGTTAGCATGGTGATTCCCATCACCATCAGCAAACAAGTCTCAACAGCATTAAAAGGCCATTCAAAAAATTCAAAACTCTCAAATGTAAATGGTCTGGGGGGACGACTAGGAGGGTAAAAGGATGTCTCCTTCACAGGTTGAGCACCTGGAAGGAGAAAAAAGATGTGTAATTGCTAAGCACCTCCATCATATACCTCCCAAAGTATAAAGGTGGTGACCACACTGGGAACATAAACCAGATCAGTTTCATGATCAATGATTCTATTGTATTACAAGTCATTACCATAAAGTACAATGGGATAAAAACCTTAGCCCAAGCCCCACACTTGAAAAACACTAATACAGCCAATACCGGATGGACGTAAGATATGGTATACTGAAACTGTGAGATCAAGAGGAAAAACCTTGAGAGCCAATAAATCAGCATTGTGACGAGTGACTATCAATCCAGTCAGATCTGTTCTTATCTCAACCCCTCGTGCCCCACGTTGGGCGCCAAAAAGAACTGTCGTGGTTTAAACCCAGTCAGGTAACTTGTTCACTCACTCCCAGTGAGTGGTGCCGAGCTGACAACAATCAAGGTCCGTGTCCGTCTCCCCCCCCCCCCCCCCCCCCCCCGGGGCTCTCCCCTTCCCCGCTCCCGGAGGAACGGGGAGGAGGATCGAGAGAGTGCAACTCCTACGGGTTGAGACAAGAACAGTCCAGCAACAAATCACCACCGCTACTATCAGCTAAAACAATGATAAGGGAAAATAACAAGAGAAGAGAATACGATACCACCGGCCAAGAAAACGAGTTCCACCCGGAAGCCCCTGTTCTTCCGGGTAACTCCCAGTTACCCCCCACCCCGGGCATGACGTGCTGTGGTATGGAATACCTCCCCGGCTAGCCCGGGTCAGGCGCCCCGTCTCTGCTTCCTCACAGCCTCCCCTCCTCCCTGGCAGAGCATGAGCCTCACAGAGTCCTTGGTCAGGGTAAACATCACTTAGCAACAACCGAAAACATCGGCTTCACCAACACTGTTCTCAAACTAGAAGTCAAAACACAGCACTGCACCAGTTAACACAAAGGAAAAACATGACTGCTACTGCTGAACCCAGGACAGTGGGTAATGCGGGAAGATGGGGAAGTCCAATGTGTACCTGAAGGGGACTTGATTTTAGGGGCAAGCAGCCAATGAACTCAACTATATGCTGTTGCCTGCTGCGTAGCACTTTTATAGCCCTCCAACTAGATATCTCCGGGTCACCAGTGACTGGCCCTGACTTCGCTCCGACTATCATCCCAACAAAGAATGAACTTTGACAAAACCAGATGAGCTCAGCAGTCACCAGACAAGTTCCGTGGTGTCATCAGCAGGCAACAATCCAACACTGCACACAGCCTGTCCTGCTCTGAAAGGCTGTCACAAGAGATGGAGCCTGACATCATGGACCGGATGAATTCAGCAGCTTTATAGGGATTCGTCCATGGACTGAGGAATGATATTTCTCTCTTTGTGTGCGGGTACATATATATATATATTTTTATATATATGAGACAAAAGTGATGGTACATTGAAAAATGTGGGATCTGAGCATGAAGCGAGTGGTATGGAATAAGGGGTGGATACTGTCTTGGGTTCACCTATAGTAGTCATTCTTCTCCTTCTTAGTAGCTGGTGCAGTGCTGTGTTTTTGACTTTCAGCCTGGGAACAATGCTGATAACACCGATAGTTTTAGTTGTTGCTAAGTAATGCTTACTCCAATCAAGGACTTTCTCAGTCTCATGCTCTGCCAGTGAGGAGTGAAAGTCGGGAGGAAGTAGAGACAGGACACCTGACCCAAACTAGCCAAAAGCGTATTCCATACCACAGCACGTCATGCCCAGTATATAAAGCGAGGGGAGTTACCTGGAATGGCTAGATCACTGCTCGGGTCGGGCTGGGTATTGGTCGGCGGGTGGTGAGTGGTTGTATTCTCTTCCCTTTTCATTATTATTGCTGGTGGCAACAGTAGTGGTTTTGTGTTTTACATTAGTTACTGGACTGTTCTTATTTCAAGCTGTGGGTGTTACATTCTTTTGATTCTCCTCCCCATCCCTTTGGGAGTGGGGGGGGGGGGGGAAAGAATGTGGGGAGTGAGCGTGTGGCTGAGTGGTTCTCAGTTACTGGCTGGGCTTAAACCATGACAGTCATCTTCCTCTTGTTATCAGTAAGATGACCTTAATCATAAGAGAAGTTGCTATCATCAACACGTGTGGGATTGCGGGGGATGTGACAGAGAAAGGGACACAGCAGTACTGATGCTTACAACACTCAGCTTCAGCTCCAGAAGATGGGAAGTATCCCCTGAGGGTAAGCTGAGAAACTGGAGCAAGATGAATGGAAGTGGATGATGATTGTTTCCTGAGACGAATACAGTGGATGTAGTGTTTAATTTTTATTTATAGGTAATATTTGCACACAGCAACTATTTACTGGAAACTACCAATGTTGAGTAGGATGAAAAAAATCTGAAGGAGAGGAGGCAGATCTTAAGCCTGGAGCAAAACAAGAATCTGGGAATGAAGGGCAGAAATATGAACTTATTTATCCTTAAATTCAGACTTCATCTCAGTAACCTCACCTCAAGCCCTGTCAAAACCTGAACACCACAAATAAAACCCCAGAAGCAGTTATTCTGGCAGAGCAACTCACATGCTGTGTCCTTGTCAGATCACGCTCAGAGCCCAGGCTCTGGGTGAAGCAAGACTGGCTGAGTCTGACATAGACATGGCATTTACAGCCAGAGGAGGAGGGAGGAGGAAAAACTCCTCCCTCCCACAGCATGCACCTGAGCCATCACTGGACTACTTGGCCCTTCCACAGCTCAGTGTAGAAAGCCTTAAAAATGCACAGTACTTGCAGGAAAGAATTTTGCAAAGCATCCCCCCACTGCTTGGCTGAGTCAGGTCTATGTGGCCGCAGCACTTTCCTTGAAGTGTGGCAGCCACTGAGAAATAAAGTGGACCCCATCAGCTGGCCAAGTACCAACACATAGATTTGATTCTGTGATAACAACCCAAAGCAGCCTCCTGCCACATGAAATACCATGATGGCTTGAAGGCATCAGGGGCAGCATCCCTAAAGGAAGGCAAGTGAAGCAAACACATTACCTTTTTCCCCGTTTGTTTCTCCACCATGTCGTTGCTGAGAGAGAAATCTTCTGGCTGTGGTGTTTTAGAACACCCACCCTTGGGCATTGTTCTGCCTTCCTTACTTGATCTTCATTTATGCTGCCATAGCTTCATCATCAACCGCCTGTTTAGAGAGGAAAAGAGAAGTTAGGCAATCAAAAGGATCTTTCTAACTGGGGGGGGGGGGAAGGCAAGATGCTTCCCATGGGGATACTACCCCCCCCAACTCTTCCAATGGCAACACCAGGAGGTCAGAGCACCTCCAAATGCCACACACCACAGATCAGCTGGCTTCTGAACCTTCTGAATGAGAAGCAAGCTAGGACCTGCAGCAACAAACACAACTTGTTTCATGAGCAAGGGATAGCCTAAAATAGATCATGCCCAGAGAGCAGCATCCCTCCTGTTCTTCATCTTCAGCATCACTCCAAGCCTACATAAAGCTTACTGCAGCTACAGCTTTATTCAGAGCCCAGGGACATGGGGATGAGTATGCAGGGATGTGCCTGGGACAGGGACAGCTGTACTCCCTCAGCCAGTCACACTGAATTCCCAGATACTCGCTGGACCAAAACACACATCCCTAAATTACAAAACCTACTTATAAAATGCACTTTTTGAACACGTCACCGTTATGAGATGAGACTAGAAACTGGCAAGGGGTCCCAGTGTTCCCAGAACGGTTTGTCCTGGGCTCCTCATCCTGGCACCTTGGCCTAGGTAAGACAATTTGGAGAATAACAAAGCACTCCCTGCTCCTGCCATATGTTGCCTGGTTACAGAGCTGAAAAGACAACTGACATCTGAAATACAGCAAAGCATGAACTACAATAGGGATCAGAAATATCAGCTGAAACCAAGGCAGGCCTCTTTATGTGAACAAAAATATCTCCTCTCCTGAGATCAGAGGCTAAAAAGCATCTGTGCAACAGAATATCTCCGAGAAGTGACCCACATCAATCCCTACAGGAAAGGTCTCCTCATACTTACACTGGAACAGCCTAAACAGGCACCATTTGAAAACTGTCCCCAGCTATTTGCCACCTGACAACACTACTCATTGCACCCATTAACTTCTTATAATAGTGGCTGGGTTTCTGCAGAGCTACAATAGCAGGAAATTGCCCAGGAACAAAGTCATGCATCGCGCTCCATCACAAGATGGGAATCCTGTGGGCAGGGAGAGAAAAAGAAAACAGGTGAGGAGAGGAGCCAAAGCCTCCTGCCTGCTCAGGGCTGGGGACGAGTCAGTGTGGAGCTGAAACCTTGTCCCAGGCAGCACCGGGGGCAGCACCACCTGTGATGGCCAGGGCAGGACAGGGGGTTAAAGGCTGGAGGAACACTATCATGGTGCTTTCATCAGCCTTGTATTCTAAAAGTTCCCTGTAAATCCCTTCATAACTTAAATGTCTCATTCTTCAGAGGCTTTAGGGCCCTTTGGGTTGGTTTGTGTTGTTTTTTTAAAAAAAAAAAAATCTTCAGAGGCCCCAGCCCAGCCATGCAGCAGCACAAATGCCCAGACTAAAGCACAGGGCACAGACAGTGCTAAGACATCCCAGAGGTAGCATCTTCAGCAGGAGACTGTACTTTCCAAGGCATCTAATCCTCTACCCTAGCTCCCTTGCCCGGGCTATGGGATGATTATCCATGTTTAGGAATGAAGGCTTTGGGGACTGAGGCCTCTTTGTGTCACCCTGCTTGACACAGGGATAGCAGTGTTGAGTTTTAGGACCCCAAGCTTTTATCTGCAAGAAGAGGAAAGGATCTGAGCTGGCAAAGACATGAGCTGGCTGATCAGCCCTCCTCATCGCCGCAGCTAGTAAGCAAAAACGGGGGGGGGAAGTGCAAAAAATTCAATATACCAACCCAGCATGTCCATACATAGCAAATGGGGAAAGGAAATCTGTTAGAGTGAGGGACGACTGCAAAAATATGCATCTCCCAATTTCTGCTCTTGATCATGTGAAGGACCTGCAGCAAGTACCCAAGTTCAAACACCACAACAGCTGACTGAAAACAGCACCTTAAAAAGGCAGCATGGCTGTCCTCAGCATGCTGGGGGAGGGAGCTGCAAAACCTGAAGCCAAGAGCAAGTGGCTCCTGTGCACACAGACAGGGGTTCACTGCCTATGAGATGTCACATTCTGCAGCAGCATGGCTCTCCTGGTGCTGGAGATGCTCCACCATGCATGGCTCTTGTGCCTGGGGTGTCCCCTTCATGCTGCACATCGACGGGGTCCCAGGAGCTGCAATTACTTCCCTCTAAAAGCAGCTTCAACCATTTACAGCCTCAAGAACCTCAACTCTGTCAGCCATCACAAGCCAATTTGTGAAGTTTAAGGATTTTTTCCCCTCAGTTTCACCTAATGGTGCTCATTAAGGTGCAGATGAAGGAGAGCAAGTGCCTGGGCCTGGGAGGAGGCAGGAGTGCTGGGTCACTGTGGACGACACGGAGTCAGCCACCTGAACAGATTCACTTCAATATTCACTGCAAATCTAAGGAGTGGAAATTCAGACAACTTGTTGGGCCATGGAAATTTATTTGCACTTCGCAAAGGATATTAAAAACAAGCAGCTTCACTTATGGTCATGAACACAGGGACCAGCATGGCCAGGACCAGGGCACATTCTGCTCCTGACCATGAACAGCCCCAAATGAAAACCACACCATTTCCAGTGCCTCATGGCCTACATGCTGACAATTTATTCCCGATAAAACACTGTCCACTCCCAATGCCTTTGTGGCTGCTTGTAACTGGGGTAGGCACCTATTCACATGGAGCTTCAAAATCCTGTTTAACTGAGAAAAGGCCAAATTAATTCTTCAGACCTTCTGTTCACCTAGCTGACTCATTACACTTGGAAAGTTCGCTGCCTCATGTAAACAGAGCACTGGCCTGGTTAACAGCTTGGAGGGAGTAGTGCATTTGCACACCAATTACCAAGAACTCAACTCATGACACCACACTCAACCTCAGCTCCTCAGCTCCCATTTTGTAAACAATTAACTGAGCTCCTTGAACTAAATGATTACACATCTGCTGCACAATAATAATTGGGAGACCAAGTGAGCTCAACAGAATATAATCCCTCATACTTCTTCAGGAAAACAAAGGAGCCATTTACCTTTCTCTGGCCAATGACCAGCCCCAGCTGGAAACTCCAACTTCCCCATCCATGCCAGCCCCTCAGCCAGGCTGGCAGCAGCCCCCAAACCGGCACTGCACAGCTCCCACACCTTTCCCCCTGGGAAAGCAGCCATGGACAGGGAGAAGTCTGCCTTGGGACTTAGCCAGCCTAGATATGGCAGCTCCCACCAGATCAGGATAGCTGATTCCAGCCATGGCTGGCAGGGAAGGCTATGGTGGTCCCAGGCCCTGGAGTACTGCTCACACGGCTTTGCCTCCTGAGAGAAAGCTGGAAAAGCGAACACAACACCCAGCCCTGCAGCCCTTCACACTCCTGCCTGGGGTGGGGCCCTCCTGGGCACTGCCTCCCCATGTGTCCTGGGTTCAGCAGTAGCAGTTATTTTTCTCAGTATTACCAGGTGGTGCAGTGCTGTGGTTTTGACTTTCAGCCTGCGAACAATGCTGATAACACCGATGTTTTTAGTTCTTGTTCAGTAATGTTTACTCTGGCAAAGGACTTTCTGACTCTCATGCTCTGCCAGGGAGGAGGGAAAGCTGGGAGGAAGCAGAGACAGGACACCTGACTGAAATTAGCCAAAGAGGTATTCCATACCACAGCACTTCATGCCCAGTATATAAACTGGGGGCAGTTACCCAGAAGGGCTAGATCAAAATTTGGGTCGAGCTTGGTATCAGTCGGCAGGTGGTGAGTGGTTATACTCTCTTCCCTTGTTATTTCCCTTATCATTAATATTATCAGTGGTAGCAGTAGTGGTTTTGTTCTACCTTATTTACTGGACTGTTCTTCTCTCAGCTGTGGGAGTTTGTGATAAGCATTCATTGTTTCAGATTAATAGTCGGTCGTCACAATGCTGATTTATTGGCTCTCAATGTTGTTGCTCTTGATCTCGGAGTTTCAACACGTCGTACCTTAGAGCCTGTATTTGCTATGTTAGTGTTTATCGAACGGGGGGCCTGGGCTAAGGTTCTTGTTTCACTGTACTTTATGGCAATTACTTGCAATACAATAGACTCATTGATCATGAAACAGATGTCACTTGCGTTTCCAGTGTGGTCATCACCTCTATACTTTGGGAGGTATATAATAGGACTGTTTAGCAATTACACATCTTTTTTTCCACTCCTTGAGTGGTCAACCTATGAAGGAGACATTCCCATACATTCCCAGCCCCCCACCAGACTATTTACCTCATCACTTTAAAGTTCTGAAGGTTTTGAATGGCCTTTGGGTACCCTTGAGACCTGCCTGATGATTGTGATGGGGATCACCCTGTTGGAACACATACAGAGAGTGTTTTGCCCACGACCATTTCATCTGATCTCGAAAGTTAAGCAGAGTCAGGTTTGGGTCTTTTCTACAGTTAGACGACGATACAGGAGGACCAAGAGATTTTCCCTGAGGCTAGACAGTCATGAGTGGCAGGGTGTGTGGGACAGTATGGGCAAGTATCTAGGCCAGTGGGGCACTCCAGTGCTTTGGAACTTCACCTCTGAACAAATGAAAAATCCAGAAAAATTAGTAAAACACTTAAATGAGGTGTGTTGTCATCCTGGTCATACCAGAAAGGGACAAATAATGGCAACAGTCTGGGGCTTGGCCTATGCTTACAGAGCAGTGTTCAACAATATCCAGCACCTTCAAAGGGAAAAAAATGCCTCTGGACCTCATGACAAAGCAACAGACAGGGCAGCTACTCCAACTCCAAATACAGAAGCTCCACCAACCCTAGTGACAAGTACAGAAGATACCCAAAGCCCCACAGAAACAGACAGTGCAGCTGCTGGCGCTACTCAAACCCTAAGCACAGTGGATGCACCAACGCCGACAACAGATACTACAGACACTCCAACCACAGTGATAATCACTGCAGCTAAACCAGAAAACCAATTCATGACAATATCAGTTGCCCCTGCAATATGCCTTGTTTCCTGATGGGTCCTGCTATCTAGTGGGAAAGCATCAGAGATGGAAGGCAGCTGTATGGAGACCCCTATGACAAGTTGCAGAAACTGCTGAAGAAGAGGGTGAACTGAGTCAGTTTGCCGAGGTAAAAGCCATCCACCTGGCCTTGAACACTGCTGAACGAGAAAAGTAGCCAGTACTTTATACCAACTCATGGATGGTGGCAAATGCCCTGTGGGGGTGGTTGCAACAATGGAAGCAGAGCAACTGGCAACGCAGAGGTAAACCCATCTGGGCTGCTGCACTGTGGAAAGATATCGCTGTCCAGGTGCAGAACCTGGTGGTGAAGGTACGTCATGTAGATGCTCATTTTCCGAAGTTGGGCCACTGAGGAATACCAGAACAAACAACAAGTGGATAAAATTGCTAAGATTGAAGTGACTCAGATGGAATTAGATGGGCAACATCAGGGTGAATTATTTTTGGCCCTGTGGGCACATGACACTGCAGGCCATCAGGGCAGAGATGCAACATATAGATGGGCTCCTGATCGAGGGGTGGACTTAACAATGGAAACTATTGCCCAGGTTATTCATGACTGTGAAACATGTGCTGCAATTAAACAAGCCAAGCGGTTAAAGCCTCTTTGCTATGGAGGACAATGGCTCAAGTACAAACATGGGAAGGCCTGGCAGATTGACTGTATCACACTCCCACCAACCCGCCAAGGCAAGCGCCATGTGCTTACCATGGTGGAAGCAACCACCAGGTGGCTGGAAACATACGCTGTGCCCCACGCCACTGCCCAGAACACTATCCTGGGCCTTGAGAAACAGATTTTGTGGTGACACGGCACCCTAGAGAGAATTGAGTCAGACAATGGGACCCATTTCCAGAACAACCTTATATACACTTGGGCCAAAGAGCATGGCATTGAGTGGGTATATCACATCCCCTACCACACACCAGCCTCTGGGAAAATCAAACAGTACAATGAGCTGTTAAAAACTACACTGAGAGCAATGGGTGGGGGAACTTTATAACACTGGGATATACATTTACCAAAAGCCACCTGGTTGTTCAACACCAGAGGATCTGCCAACAGGGCTGGCCCAGCCCAGTCAGAACTTTTACATATTGTAGAAGGAGATAAAGATCGTGTGGTGCACATAAAGAATTTTCTGGGGAAGACAGTCTGGGTTAGTCCTGCTTCAGGTAAAGGCAAACCCACTTGTGGGATTGCTTTTGCTCAGGAACCTGGATATACTTGGTGGGTAATGCAGGAAGATGGGGAAGTCCCATGTGTACCTCCAGGTGATTTGATTTTAGGGGCAAGCAGCCAATGAACTCAACTGTATGCTGTTGCCTGCTATGTAGCACTTTTATAGCCACCAACTAGATATCTTCAGGTCACCAGCAACTGGCCCTGACTTCCCTCTGACCATCATTCCAACAAAGAATGAACTTTGACAAAACCAGATGAGTTCCATGGTGTCATCAGCAGGCAACAGTCCAACACTGCACACCATCTCTCCAGCCCCGAATGACTGTTACAAGATATGGAGCCCGACATCAGGGACTGGATGGACTCAACAGCTTTATAGGGATTGGTCCATGAACTAAGGAATGATATCTCTCTCTTTGTGTGTGTGTGTGTATATATATATATATGAGACAAGAGTGATGGTGTATTGGAAAAGGTGGGATCTGAGGATGATGTGAATGGTATGGAATAAGGGGTGGATACTCTCCTGGGTTCATCTATAGTAGTCATTTTTCTTCTTAATAGCTAGTGCAGTGCTGTGTTTTTGACTTTCACAGCCTGGGAACAACACTGATAACACCGATGTATTTAGTTTTTGCTCAGTAATGTTTACTCTGACCAAGGACTTTCTGAGTCTCATGCTCTGCCAGGGAGGAGGAGAATTCAAGAGGAAGCAGAGAAAGGACACCTGATCCAAACTAGCCAAATGTATTCCATACCACAGCACGTCATGCCTGGTATATAATCTGGGGGCAGTTACCTGGAAGGGGAGATCACTGCTTGGGTCGGGCTGGGTATCGGTCAGCAGGTGGTGAGCAGTTGTATTCGCTTCCCTTGTTATTTCCCTTATCATTATTATTATTGGTGGTAGCAGTAGCGTTTTTTTGTTATACCTCAGTTACTGGACTGTTCTTATCTAACCTGTGGGAGTTATATTCTTTTGATTCTCATCCCCATCTCTCTGGAAGCCGGGGGAGGAAGGAGGGGGGGAGTGAGTGAGCGGCTGCATGGTTCTGGGTTGCCGGCTAGGCTTAAACCATGACAGTTGGTTCTAATGTTTATGTTGTAGCCTGCTTGTATTTGTGCAGGTGAGTATATGCACCATCCCTGCAGACATTCAAGGCCAAGGTGGATGTGTTTCTGGACAACCTGATGTAATTCAAGATGTCCCTGCTCATTAAAGATGAACTTTGAAGGTCTCTTCCAACCCAAACTATTCTGTGATTCTATGATTCTTACATTTTGCATGATGCAAGTCTATTACCAGAAGTGCATTTAAAAGCCATTTTAATCTACAGACTGAGACAAAACACTGCCTTCACCACTCCATCAAACAAAACATCTGTCTGGTAGCTGCTAAGATGTTTGTGATGGTTAGTAACAAGTGCCAACATGCATGGACTAAAAGAATATATGAAAGGTTGCAAAAATCACTTGCTGCATGCTAATGTTTACTTGCTGCTCTTAGGAAGATAAGCAATAACTGCATATAACACCACTGAGCTGTCCCAATGCTCCAGCAGTTCCACACAGATTACAGAATCACAGACTGGTTTGGGTTGGAAAGGATCATCGAATTTCTTCTAGTTCCAACCCCCCTACAATGAGCAGGGACATCTTCAACTAGATGCATGGGCAGGATGGAAAATGAAAGGACCAACTGTTATCTGTACTGGGTTTTCCCTCGAAAAAGACAGGCAGAAATAGCCATGGACATACAGAACTGGTCTCCACCTACCACGCTTTCTGCAGATGCTCCACTCTTGCTAAAGATGTAAACTGGAAACTTTTTTCTTGCTTTCTATAAGCTGATTCAGAACCATGTTTTTTTAGCACTGAAACCTGCAGGCCAGTCCAGAAGGAACAACTCAGCACCCCGCAGGAGTGGAAAGTGCAATGCAGACACCCAAACCACACTGATTAGGATAGGGCTTTGCATACTAATTCCCATTAGAACTGTTCCACCTCCATTGTATCAGGGCCTGTGAATGGTAGCATTGTCTTAGGGCAGAGCATTCTTTATACTGAGCTCCTGCATGTGGGAGCCCTGGTGCTATGCAATAACAGAAACAAAATCTCAGCAGAAGTCCATTAGCATCCAAAAGGCAGGAGCTTGAATGCGTCAGGATTCTTAGAAAAGTAAGAGTGAAACAAATGCAATAAAATGCTACTATTAAGTGATACTCATTGTCCAAATTAAACCATCAGAAGCAAAGACTTTGACTCCCCAAATGTTTTCAGCACAGCAGAGCCAGGGAGCAAGGCTATTAAGAACTTTAAGCCCTGGACTTGTCCCAAGTATGGATTACTTGATTTCTTCATGAGCACTTGATGACATGGAACTATATTTGGATTCCCAGAATAAAAGCTGTGATCTTCAGGAGGGTGTATGTGGCTGCATGCCCCACACACATGCAAATCCTCAATTGTACTCACTTACATGGAAGATGCATGCCAGCAGGCCGAGATCCATGGGAGCTATTCGATGCTCCAACACAGGAGCAGGTTTAAGATGATGACAGAAGAGAGCACAGCACTCTTCAAAAAAGCTGAACCTGAAAGCAAGACAGAAGACTCTTCCAGAAATGGGGCCACCTGTGCAACACTTCCCACTTCCTGCAGATTCCAGGAACATGCTGGCACAGCAGCACTGGCAAGTGTGGACCTCTCCCAGTCAAGGAACGCCTGTGCTCCTCCAGAGCAGAGCAGAAACCAGACTGCTCCATGACAGCAGAACACGCAGTGCAATTCTGAAATTACGAGTTGGGTTGCTGGTTCGTTTATTTCATAGAATCATAGAATAATTAAGGTTGAAAAGGACCTTAAGATCATCTAGTTCCAACCCCCCTGCCATGGGCAGGGATGCCTCACACTAGACCATGTTGCCCAAGGCAGTGTCCAAACTGGCCTTGAACACTGCCAGGGATGAAGCATTTACCGCTTCTTTGGGCAACCTATTCCAGTACCTAACCACCCTCACAGTAAAGAACATCTTCTTTATATCAAATCTAAACTTCCCCTGTTTAAGTTTGAACCCATTGCCCCTTGTCCTATCACTACAGTAACTGATGAAGAGTCCCTCTCCAGCATCCTTGTAGGCCCCCTTCAGATACTGGAAGGCTGCTATGAGGTCTCCATGCAGCCTTCTTTTCTCCAGGCTAAACAGCCCCAACTTTCTCAGCCTGTCTTCGTACGGGAGGTGCTCCAGCCCCCTTATCATCCTCATAGCCCTCCTCTGGACTTCCTCCAATAGCTCCATGTCCTTCTTGTGTTAAAGACACCAGAACTGCACACAATACTTCAAGTGAGGTCTCACAAGAGCAGAGTAGAGGGGCAGGATCACCTCCTTTGACATGCTGGTCATGCTCCTTCTGATACAGCCCAGCACATGGTTTCTGGGATGTGAGCGCACACTGAAGCCAGCTCATGTTCAGTTTCTTATCAACCAACACCCCCAAATCCTTCTCTGCAGGGCTGCTTTACCAAGATAAACCCTCAGCTGTTTGCTGCTTCTTTAGCTTTTCCATGGCCACTGCAGACCAACAGCCTCCAGGAGCATCCATGAAGCAGACCTGAACCAGCCAAAAGAGCAAGGAATTACCCTGGGAGCTTCTTTCACAGCTCTACCGCAGCCAGCCACCCTCACTGGGGTCCAAACTAGAGGGACAGGATGGTGTTTCCCATGCCCAGGCCCCTTGCTCCCAAAGCCAGCCCATAAAACTCACCTCCTGAGTTTCAAAATCTAATCAGCTCCATGTCTGCAACCTACTGCCCATCTACCGTCTCCTTTTCCCAGAGGAGTTGGTGGTTAATTCCTACACCACATGTATCTGGCACTCTTCCCCATCCACCCTCCTGCTTCAATCCTCTTTTTACCCATTAACTCATCACTGAGCCCAGGACTGCTGCAGGGATAAAGCACAACACACTCCCATGTACCTGCATGGGCAATACCAGGAGGAACAGCAGGCAGGTCAGCTACTTGCGCTGCAATAACATGTCTCAATGCACCATTTAAAAGGGAAAGAAAAAAAGCTCTTTTCTAATTTTACTGAGCTCAAGCTCTCGCCTTCAGAGTCAGCCTGTGGCTGGCAGGCAGCCCCAGCAGCGCCCGTCAGCAGGCATGCAGCTGAAAGAGCAGCTTGGATGGAAGGCACGCATGCTCTGCTGGTCCTTGCAAAACCACACACACTGCACTGCTACTAACACACAGCTGTTTGCTCTGAGTGTCCATTTTTGCACAGCCTATAGAACAAAAATATTAGGTAGCTATGTTAGGTGAAGGTTTGCACTATTTCAGGGTGTGATGACAGCCAAACTGGGTCAAGCCCTAGCCAGTATCCTTTAAAAAAGGGAAAGAGGAAAAAATAATCAGTGGGAGAAAAGTGAATTCCCAGGAACAAAATGTTTTTTACCACCTAAGAAACTTACTGTGTACTAGATGA
The DNA here is from genome assembly GCF_028554395.1 of Pezoporus wallicus. Taxonomy (NCBI): domain Eukaryota; kingdom Metazoa; phylum Chordata; class Aves; order Psittaciformes; family Psittacidae; genus Pezoporus; species Pezoporus wallicus. The sequence continues at coordinate 61,324 of NW_026641894.1, read as the reverse complement.
GTGGGAAAAACAAAATACATAAATATATCTACATCTTCTCACAGTTTAAACCTGTGTAATTACACACTTACCAGCACAACTGGTGATTGTTCTACTGCAGGCTACTCTCAGATTCAGAAATTTCTCAGAAACAAGGGTTTAATAGAAATCCTGCTTCAAATTTAATTTAAAAAAACCTGGAGAAAAACGTGCAGAGAACTCCACACAGCATGAGGGAAGGCTAAAGGAAACCTGCTCCAACCTACAACCCAGGGCTTAAAGCCAACAAGTAATAATCTCAACTTAGGAGAATTATCTGTAAATAAGAAAATAAACAATGTGCTGATGGGCTTTATCACCGACTCATACAGAAACTGTGAACATGAACCTGCTCTGAGGATGGTGCTGCCTGGCCCATGCCCTTGGTGAAGAAGAGTTCAAGCAGCATCAGATACCAATGTGCAGGAGGAGCCTGTGCTGGCGAGCAGACAGTGTGAATGGGGCATATTCTGAGTTCTCTCATGTTTGGCACCTCATTATGATCATTAACTGTCCGTATAGGGAGTCCCTCAACCAGCCATCAGCTTAAGACATGAGGACAATATACTTTTTGTTTTCCTCCACTGGTTGTGACCCATATTTGAGGTCTGTTGTGCAGGATGTGACCTGGCCAGCTAAAGAAACCTTTGCAGTGCCTTCCATGTCAAGCTGGCATGCTGGGAGGGAGAGAAAGGAGAGGGGAGAAACAGGCTTAATAGTGAAATAGAGAAGTGTAGGATGAAATATAATCCATTGTAAGCAAGTAAATTCAGTTCTACTTTGTAGTCAAGGGACATTAAGCTTGACAAGTCTGTAACAATAGAAAGAAGTATCTGGGTAAATGCTTCACCAAGACTGGCCCTAACTGGACTGGTAATTATTGGCTTGACAATGGGACTTTCCAAACTTAGAGTTCAGCCAAAGGACAAAATTATGAAGAGGATGATGATGAAGAAATGACCACCAGGGGTACCAAAGACCACTGCCACATTATTATGTGCATGTGGGAAGAATTTTCTCAAAGAATGATGTAATATATAAGTAGCTTTATGAATATGTATGCAATGTAATGAATATGTATATTTGATGACTATATAATCACGGTTTGTTTGGTGCTCGGAGAGACACGCTAGGAGGAACTATCCCCCATGTCTCCCGGCGCCACAATAAAGAATACCTGCTTGTCAACTTAAACTTTGTTGACGAGTTCTTAAGAGTGTTTTCTACGAATCAATAGGATTTTCAAATGTCCAAAAATATCCTCAGCAGGCCTATTTATGCAGAGTCTTAGCACTCGCTGAACTTGAAAAAAATTCTTGCTGTGCAAAGAACGCAGCTTGCATGTTAAGCAGACCCAAGGAAAGCTGCTCCTGCAGCACAAAGCCACCAGCTCCTTTGCCCTCTCCTCTGGATAATTCAGGAAAGAGAAAGGCTGAGTGCTACCTTCATCAGGGTAAGGAAAGCACTGGGTGGGGTTCAGGGTGCCGGGGGGCTCAGTGTTGATGAGGTCCCTTAGGTGCAGTACAGAGGGTTCATCAGGCACCCTGCCCACGGCACACTCCCCTGCAAAAGGACCACCAACTCAAGTTCATCTATTTGTGAAGTGCTCTGCATTAAAAATGAAAACATAATAAGGCTAGGGAAACAAAATGCAAACTTGAGAACAACCTCAGAAGAAGGATGCAGCATGGAGCCAGAAGCAAGAAAATCCCCCTCCTCTCTCCTGTGTAGGTTGTTTTTTTTTTCTCTGTCAATTAGAGTTGCAAGGAAATCCAGTGAATTGAGACCAGCAGTGTTAATCGTTATTGCATTTGAATTTAATTAGCATTACTTTTTAACTACAGGTAATTTACAGTGCCTCGCCTCAATGTGGAAGCCAGGTAGTGCCTCTGCTCACGAGAAAACCACCATGCCAAAAATAATCCAGCCATTTGCTTGCTGCCTTTAATTTTTGTAATCCCTGGTTACCAGTTCCAACAGAACTGCCACGGTTGCTCCCAGCTCCTCTGATCAAAGCTCCTGCATGCATCATGCTGGAGTGGCAGTGCTTCTTCTGAGATGCTAAGAATAGCAAAGCCCCTTTCCTGAGTGCTCGCTCAGGTGGGATGCAGGGGAAGGAAGGATGTAGTTCCTGAGAACTGCAGGGGAGAAGAAGATGGTGCAGGTGGAGGTTGGCCAGGGCCAGACCTGCTGATGGACATCCCATGCGCATCTCCTCCTTGCTGCCTTTCTTGCCCTTCCACAAACAGAGGCTTAGGCTATCAGCCTGCCCTCCACTACTCTCAACAAGGTCTGTTAGGCATCTTTATCATCTATTTCATTTTTCTGGAAGTCTCCCTCTGTAACCTGTATTACAGTTTATGTACCTCAGAGCTCTGGGAGTCAAATCTTCAGAGACCCTACACATCTGGATCACTGTTTCACCATGAGAACTGCTGTCATCTGGGTACATCCAGCAGATCCACAGGGCTGGCTCATGTCTGGCAATGGAGTGAAGTGTAACCATCACCAAAGAAAATTACCAATTCAGACAGTCACACTGTTATAAAAAGACACTCTGAACAGTATTTCATATGGGCTGAGCTGGATTCATAGAATCATAGAATGGTTAGGTTGGAAAGGACTTAAGATCATCTAGTTCCAACACCCCTGCCATGGGCAGGGACACCTCACACTAGACCATGTCACCCAAGGCCTTGAACACTGCCAGGGATGGAGCATTCACAACTTCCCCGGCGTCACGGTTAAAACTCTGTCGGCTAGCCCCTCCCCCCACGCCTGGAAGGATGGGGAGGAGAATCAAAAGAATGCAATTCCCACAGGTTGAGATAAGAACAGTCCAGTAACTAAGGTATAACACAAACCACTACTGCTACCACCAACAATAATAATGATAAGAGAAATAACAAGGGAAGAGAATACGATACCACCTGCCGAAAATGAGCCTGACCGAGCAGAGAGTGCCCTTCCAGGTAACTCTCAGTTATCTCCTGGGCATGACGTGCTGTGGTATGGAATACCTCTTTGGCTAGTTTGGGTCAGGTGTCCTGTCTCTGCTTCCTCCTGGCTTCCCCTCCTCCCTGGAAGAGCATGAGACTCAGAAAGTCCTTGGTCAGGGTAAACTTCAATGTTATCATCTCTGTTCCCAGGCCGAAAGTCAAAAACACAGTGCTGCACCAGCTACTAAGAAGGAGAAAAACTGACTGCTACTGCTAAACCCAGGACAGTATCCACCCCTTATTCCATACCATTCACGTCATGCTCAGATCCCAGATTTCCAATATACCATCGCTCTTACATATATATACATCCACATACACACACAAACAGAGAGAAAGAGATCATTTCTTAGTGCATGGACCAATCCCCATAATGCTGCTGAGTCCATTCAGTCCATGATGTCAGGTTCCATCTCTTGTAACAGTATTTTGGGGCAGGAGAGGCTGTGTGCAGTGTTGGATTGTTGCCTGCTGATGCTGATCGTTCCTTTACTGCAGAACTCATCCAGTTCTATCAAAGTTCATTCTCTGTTGGGATGATGGTTGGAGGGAAGACAGGGCCAGGCGCTGGTGACATCTAGTTGATGGGCTATAACAGTATTACACAGCAGGCAACAGGATACAAGTAAGTTCACTGGCTGTTTTCCCCTAAAATCAAATCCTCTTAGGTACACATGGGACTTACCCATCTTCCCGCATTACCCACCAAGTATATTCGGGTTCCTGAGCAAAAGCAATCCCACGAGTGGGTTTGCCTTTGCCTGAAGCAGGAATAACCCTGTCTTCCAAAGCAAATTCTTCACGTGCAACACAGGAACTCTGTCCCCCTCTACAATATGTAAAAGTTCTGACTGGGCTGGGCCGGCCCTGTTGGCAGATCCTCTGGTGTTGACCAACCAGGTGGCCTTTGGTAAGTGTGTATCCCAGTGCTTGAAAGTTCCCCCACCCATCGCTCTCAGTGTAGTTTTTAACAGCCCATTGTACCGTTCGATTTTCCCAGAGGCTGGTGCATGGTAGGGGATGTGATATACCCACTCAATGCCATGCTCTTTGGCCCAAGAGTTTATAAGATTATGCCGGAAGTGACTACCATTGTTTGACTCAATTCTCTCTGGAGTGCAGTGTCGCCACAAAATCTGTTTCTCAAGGCCCAGGATAGTGTTCCAGGCAGTGGCGTGGGACCCAGCATATGTTTCCAGCCATCCGGTGGTTGCTTCCACCATGGTAAGCACATGGCGCTTGCCTTGGCAGGCTGGGGGAAATGCGATATAATCAATCTGCCAGGCCTTCCCATATTTGTACTTGAGCCATCGTCCTCCATATCAAAGAGGCTTTAACTGTTTGGCTTGTTTAATTGCAGCACATGTTTCACACTCATGAATAACCTGGGCAATAGTGTCCATTGTTAAGTCCACCCCTCGATCAGGAGCCCATCTATATGTTGCATCTCTGCCCTGATGGCCTGAAGTGTCATGGGCCCACCGGGCCAAAAATAATTCACCTTTATGCTGCCCATCTAATTCCATCTGAGCCACTTTAATCTTAGCAGATTTATCCACTTCTTGTTTGTTCTGGTGTTCCTCAGTGGCCTGACTCTTGGGTACATGGGTATCTACATGGCATGCCTTCACCACCAGGTTCTGCACCTGGACAGCAATATCTTTCCACAGTGCAGCAGCCCAGATGGGTTTACCTCGGCGTTGCCAGTTGCTCTGCTTCCATTGCTTTAACCACCCCCACAGGGGATTTGCCACCATCCATGAGTCAGTATAAAGTACTGGCCACTTTTCTCGTTCAGTGATGTCCAATGCCAGCTGGATTGATTTCACCTTGGCAAACTGACTCGATTCACCCTCTTCTTCAGCAGTTTCTGCAACTTTTTGAGGACTCCATATGGCTGCCTTCCATCTCAGATGCTTTCCCACAAAACGGCAAGACCCATCAGTAAACAAGGCATACTGCTTTTCACTTTCTGACAGTTTATTACATGGTGGGAACTCTTCAGCATGCATCACCTCCTCCTCTGGTGACATTCCAAAATCTCTGTCCTCTGGCCAGTCCATGATGACTTCTAGAATGCCTGGATGACTGAGATTTCCTATTCGAGCTTGTTGTGTAATTGCTAAACACTTCTATTATATACCTCCCAAAGTATAAAGGTGGTGACCACACTGGGAACATAAGCCAGATCAGTTTCATAATCAATGATTCTATTGCATTACAAGTCATTACCATAAAGTACAATGAGACAAGAACCTTAGCCCAAGCCCCACACTTGAAAAACACTAACACAGCAAATACCGACTGTAGGGTAAGGTAGGATATACTGAAACTGTGAGATCAATGAAACAACACTGAGAGCCAATAAATTAGCATTGTGATGAGTGACTATTAATCCAAAACAATGAATGCTTATCACAAATATGATTAGACACACTCTGGTCAGATCTGTTGTTATCTCAAACCCTTGGGCCCCACCCTGGGCGCCAAAAAGAACTGTTGTGGTTTAAACTCTGTCAGCAAGTCAGCCACGCAGTCTAGCGTCCTCCCCCCCACACACAGTGGAATGGGGAGGAGAATCAAAAGAATGTAACTCCCACGGGTTGAGATAAGAACAGTCCAGTAACTAAGGTATAACACAAACCACTACTGCTACCACCAATAACAATAATGATAAGAGAAATAACAAGGGAAGAGAATATGATACCACCTACCAAAAATGAGCCCGACCGAGCAGAGAGTGTCCTTCCCGGGCATGACATGCTGTGGTATGGAATACCTCTTTGGTCAGTTTGGGTCAGGTGTCCTGTCTCTGCTTCCTCCTGGCTTCCCCTGCTCCCTGGCAGAGCATGAGACTCACAGAGTCCTTGGCCAGACTAAACATCAGTGTTATCAGCTCTGTTCCCCGGCCGAAAGTCAAAAACACAGTGCTGCACCAGCTACTAAGAAGGAGAAAAAAATGACTGCTACTGCTAAACCCAGGACACCTGGGCAACCCACCCCAGTGCCTCACCACCCTAACAATGAAGAACTTCTTCCTTATATCTAACCTAAACTTCTCGTTTTAGTTTAAACCAATTACCCCTTGTCCTATGACTACAGTCCCTAATGAAGAGTCCCTCTCTGGCATCTTCATAGGCCTCCTTCAGATAGTGGAAGGCTGCTATGAGGTCTCCACACAGCCCTCTCTTCTCCAGGCTGAACAGCCCCAACTTTCTCAGCATGTCTTCATACGGGAGGTGCTCCAGCCCCCTTATCATCCTCGTGGCCCTCCTCTGGACTTGATCCAACAGCTCCATGTCCTTCTTATGTTGAGAACAACAGAACTGCACACAGTGCTCCAAGTGAGGTCTCACGAGAGTTCTGTTCAGCCAGCTCTCCAAACTGGAGCTGGCCAAAATCTTCCAGCATTTTGAATGCATTTGCTAAGCTGCACACCTGTGAGAGGTGAAGGAGACACTGCTGAGCTTGGGGAAGGTAAGGCAGAGTTCCCAGAATGGGAAAAAGCAAACCTGGCATCACTGAATTGCTGGCCCTGGGGCTTGGGGCCTGGCAGCAGCAAGGCAAGGGATGGACCAAATGACCACAGAACTGCTTGTAGTCAGATCACCCCAGAGCCCAGCCACCGGGCAGGACCCATTAACAGTTTTAAGTATTTTACACGTTACTGTCCTATAAAAGCTTTCTTATGTCCAGGGCATTTACAAATCTAAGTTAGTAACACCCCAAAGCTGTGCAGGGATGTACTCACCCTGCAGCTGGAGAGAACAAGCATCACCTTGTCACCTGAAGACTTCTGCAAGGTCCTCTCAGCAGCACGCACAATACTGAGATGCTGATACAGCTCAACACCCTTGGAAAACACCTTTCTTGGCTACAGCCCAGTCCTGCCTCCCACTAGGTCCCACTGCAGGGTGTCTTATGGGTGCTGCACTTGCTCCCATGTAGGGACAAGAGGCTGGCGGACTCCCCTCCTCAAGAAAGTCACAGAAAGGCTGGTGCAAGTGTCCTCACAGCTAAGAAACATGAGAAAACTGCAGGAAAAGCTCATGTCTCTTTCCAGGGACCTACACTTTTAAAAGTAAATGCTCAAACACTCTGTGGAAGCTGGCGCACACATGCCTGGAGACATCATGGGACAGGTAAGCTGGTTACTCATGATTTATCACACCATCTCCCATCTAATTGCATAGCTAAATGGTCAGTCATTTTAATCCACCATAAGCAGCTTATGCTTTCTTATGGAACTCTGAAATGTTGCTCACTTCCTGATTTGGAAAGAATAATTCTTTACGTCTTGCTCTAGAAGGTACAAAACTTACCATTTTCACAGAAACCCTGCACAGATTTTGAGATCTGTGAGGTGCGCACATAGGACAGGTGTCTCCTGGAAGGAGGCCCCAAACATTTCCTTCATACTCAGTGTTAAGCAAAGTAGAGGTTTTTTCATGAGGGATCACAGAAGAAATTCTATATCCACATGCAATCCCTTGTTGTCCAATAATGGCCAAACATGTTTCTAATCTTACCATGAATCATACCCTTAGCCAAAATCTGGTAATTATCTTCTTTCAACAAAGGGAAAGGACCTTAAAGCTCATCTAGTTCCAACCCCGTCACAGTCAGGGACACCTTCCACTAGACCAGGTTGCTCAAAAAAACCCATCCAACCTGGCCTTGAACACTGCCAGGGATGGGGCATATTTGATATTTTTTTAAAACTGTATTTTCAAAATCCTTGGGGACCCATACAAATGAGCAGAAAAAGCTGCAAGGGTCCACCCAAAAAGTGTGTCCCCTCATGTACACAGACACAAACCCCCTATCCCCAAAGCCTGGAGTAGTCAAAGCACATTTTAGCTTTTCCACATAAACGTGTGTATAAGCAGAGGTTACAGAATTAATCTAAAGACTTAGGTGAAAGAAACCAGGGTTTTGGTTTGTCGTGGTTTAAACCCAGTCAGGTAACTCGTTCACTCACCCCCCTTCTTTCCCTCCCCTTACTCCCAGAGGGACGGAGAGGAGAATCGAAAAGAATGCAACTCCCACGGGTTGAGATAAGAACAGTTTAGTAACTAAGGTATAACACAAATCACTACTGCTACCACCAATAATAATAATGATAAAGGAAATAACAAGGGATGAGAATACAACACCTCAGCACCAGCCGACCGATAACTCGCCCCCCCCAGCCCGACCAAGCTCTGACCGATACCTCCTCCAACCCTGCAGTCTCCCAGCCCTTCCGGCTAACTCCCAGTTACATCCTGGGCATGACGTGCTGTGGTATGGAATACCTCTTTGGTCAGTTTGGGTCAGGTGTCCTGTCTCTGCTTCCTCCTGGCTTCCCCTCCTCCCTGGCAGAGCATGAGGCTCACAAAGTCCTTGGCCAAACCAAAACATCACTATCAGCTCTGTTCCCAGGCCGAAAGTCAAAACACTGCACTGCACCAGCTACCAAGAAGGAGAAAAATGACTGCTACTGCTGAACCCAGGACATGGTTACATCAAGCTCTTCAGTGCTGGAAAACTACATCCATTGAAAGTGAAAGCTGCCATGTGCGGGACCAAAGCTTGTGCATGCTGCTCGCACACCTTCCACTCACGCAATGGCCATGGCCAAGGGGGATTTTCTGACTTGCAACACTGGAGAACTTTACCCCCCAAAAACACCCCTGAACTTAGGCCAGTGACCCCAAGTCAAGCTTCAAAATCATTCCAGATAGCCAACCAGACCAAAAGCCCAGAGCTGGAACCACCTGCTTTTGATACACTAAACCCCTGTTACTGAAACTGGGAGACTGTGGGGCTAAACTCCTCCTGCAAGAATTCTTTAGCTTGATAAAAAACTTATTTGACCATATGTAAAATTCATCTGTGTAGTCGCACAACCTAGTAGGCTTGAATGGGGCAAAGGAGTATTTCAACCCCCGGTGCAATTAATTATTTATGAGCAGTAAAATGACAGTGCTGATAGGGGAGCTGTGGTGATGTAATGGGTGATGCAGTTCTGCTCACTGAAGGAACCGCACTGTATATTAGCATGCTGGCGAGGGTGGTTGTTCCTATCAATTATTTATAGTCTTCTGGCGTGCAGCCTGGAGAGGGTCACATCACTGAAAGCTAACTGTATCTGCATTGTTCCCAGCCTCCTGCCCAGCTGTCACTCTGTCCCTAATCTAATACACACAGCACAGTGGGAAAGGATGCAGGACTGCTGGGTTGGGCCCTCCCTAACTGGAGGAGGAAGGTGGGCTCTGACCATGAGCTGGTGGGGTCACAGTGATCTTTGCTATGGTGCTGATTTGGCCACTTAAATCTGTGTTTGAGACTCCCCTGGTTGCTGGGATGGAACACAGAGTGTGCTCCAGAGGCGTGAAAGGTGGGACATCCATGGTGTGATGTGGTTCTCCATCTCTTTTACCGTGCCACACGAAGAGCAAGCTCGATGCATGTTTTCTCAGAATCACAGACTGGTTTGGGTTGGAGGGACCTTAAACCTCTTCCAGTTCCAACCTCCTGACACAGGCAGGGACACCTTCCACTAGACCAGGTTGCTCCAAGACCCATCCAACCTGACTTTTAACACTTTCAGGGATGGGGCAGTCACAGCTTCTTTGGGCAGCTGGTTCCAGTGCCTCACCATTCTCACAGGGAAGAACTTCTTCCTAAGATCTTATCTCAGTCTCCCCTCTGTCAGGTTAGAGCCATTCCCCCTTGTCCTGTCCCTACAGGCCCTTGTCAAAAGCCCCTCTCCAGCTTTCTTGTTGGCACATTTAGGCAATGGAAGCTGCTCTAAGGTCTCCCCAGAGCCTTCTCTATGTATCACAGCAAGAGCTATTCAACAACTTATGTAAATATGGGGGGGGGAAGCACACACCAAATCTGCAAAAAAAAATATTAAAAATGTAAATATCTAAATATAAATATATATATAAAAGGAAAAATCTCTCACAGTTCTTTTTTCAGCTACAAACTGGAAGGGCACAGCCAAGGGCTGATTTTCCTCCATTTCACCACCAAGGAAGGGACTCCTCAAGGCTTTGTCCCTACAACAAACCATCAAACCTCTTCCACTACTCACCCCAAAATCAAATCTACTGTGGCCACTTTTCAGACCTCTGAAACATGCTCTTAAACACACTGTTCATTTGGCTCCATATCTATATAAAAGCATTTACATTTTAACTTCAGCTGCTTCAGTCTCTGTTACTCCAAGAGATGCTACCATAGACAATTGCTCCAGCAAATATCAGGTACAGGAAGATGAGCTGCTGCTTCTGCAGCTTCTGCACTTGGTCCTTTCCCACTGACCAACAGTATTCACCTATCTCATATGCTGCATCAAATATCTGTCCCATGCCTCAAACTAATGTCAATTCCTGCTAAATAAGAAGGCAATTTTCAAGCCTTGCGAAGCCAGGAAAACCTGGATTTTCCTGTGATCAGGACTGGCTGTCTTGTTTCAAGCAACACCCACATTTGGTTTAGAGGCACAAAACAATTCCAGTGATCGGGACTGAAAATAACACATGGCACCTTCATGACAAACACGATATTTGCACCAAAATGAAGTTGTTGAAAAAGAACACACAGGCCCAGAGGAAGCAGGTTTGTTCTGTGGCACAAACAGGGGCCCAGGAGAGGCTCCTGATGAAGCATCACCAGGTCAGCAATGTCCAGCACAGCATGGCACCCAGCACACCAGGAGCAGGGAAGGGGAAATCTCCCTAAATCCAGCACAGACCCCACTTGGTGAAGCCACAGAGGCTCAGGTAAGGTAAAGGCAACAGCTAAATCCATTAATCCATTAATAAATACATTAGCATGGTTCAGGCCAACACAAGACAGAAAACTGTAACTAATCTTCACACAGTGAAAATCAGCATTTTCGACACCATAAAAACCAGGAGAATTCTGCCCAAAATGCCAAAAGGATGGAACCAAGACAGCCATGGGAGGAACAAGCTGGTTCCTATCCCAGAGCTGGCACCACCATGAAGAACCAGTGTCTTCCTGCCTGGAGTGTGCAGACCACATGCTGTTGCCACCACACCGGAGTCTTTGGGGCCTTTACATCCTCTCCGAATCCAGGATTATTTCCATGGCAACTATCTGGAGAAATTATTAAGTAAAAAACCTAAGAAGAGTTTGAACACACAGAACCTACATCCGTAACGTACTAGCTGACTAAATTAGCAGTACAAAGATTTTTAGTAATCAAAATAGATCAAGTTCTAGAAACTCAAATCTTTTCTTTGCCCCAGCTAAGAAGAAATATCAATATGGGGGGAGGAGGAGGAGGATTTACAGGTTTTCTGAGACCGCATCCCTAAATTGAGCCAAATCTTACCCCATTCAAGGGGTTCAAGAAACATTATTTTAATTTGACAGTTCAAGGACTGTTAAATAAGGCTGAGTTTCCATAAGATGCAACTTTGTTGCAAGGCAACTACTACAGAATCCAAAAGATTACTATCATGTGGCACAGAGCAGTTATTTAGTACAAAATTTCACTGAATCACCTCAGAGTTGTATATATAAAAGCATAATCTGCAACTCTGACCTGCCAAGCTTTGTATAGTACCGGGTATCGCTGCAATATTGCTCACCTGGGGAAGCACCCTCGCAGGCTCTACAGAAGGCTGGAGGTCATGTGGAACATGGAACACTTTCCCCCAATACCTTTGGTGAACTGAAGATTCACTGCTGTATGTCAGTGAAGCAACTTTGTTCTTTTTGGAGGGAATGGACAGATTGCAGGAGAAAACTAAATCCTAACTGCTGCCAAATTCCACAATTTAGTTATTAGCAGGCAATTAGGAACCATTATTAACGCTTCCTACTACATTAAGCTCCATTAGCACCAAATCTCTGTGCCAGCCTGGACCTTTCCAATGGAGCAGTATCCTGGTTCCAACATACCAAATCACATACCAAAAATTGTGTTTTCCTGTGTGCTACCTCCCAGGCCCCTTCTCTGCAGATGTATTTAATGTGGTTGTCTTACAAAATCAAATCTCAAGGAAAAATATAGAGAACATAGAATTATAGAATAGCTAGGGTTGGAAAGGACCTTAAAATCATCTAGTTCCAACCTCCCTGCCATGGGCGGGGATTAAAAATAAGGGAGTGGGGGAGGTAAATAAAAGCGCAGTTGCACAAAGGGAAAACAGTTTTGCTGGTTTTTTAACTCACAATCAATATCAGAGGAAGAAAGAGAGGAAAAGCAACATAAATTATGCAAATCATTTTACTTTCTGATACTCTAGGAAGGTATTTCAGCAGAAGTTGATGGAGACCATAGTGAAACATATTTGCCTCCATCTGCTTTGAAAAATCATCTTTCAGCTGAAATCTCAAGTCACTCCTTCTGAAGAGGTGATGTAAAAGGGCACATACAGCCCCAGAAAGGTCCGGATGCCCTCTGCACCCCAGCATGGAGCAAGGCAGCCTTCACTCACAACAAAGCTTGCAGCCAGATCCAGACAGTGACCTCTAACCGCTCCCTGGTCACCAGATAGATTCACATTTTGCATAGCAGTGACACTATCAGCATTGTCACAAGAAGACACCCATCCCAAAGCCACGGCCACAAACACCATTTGGATCTTTAATCCAGAGTGCAGACACACACAACCCAGCCCCAAGGAGGCGCTTCTGGTTTTCAGAAGCCATTTCCTAAAAATAACAAACTGCAGCCAGGAAGAGAGGGGCCTGTGGAGAGCCAGAAGATGAAACCCAAAGCCATGGCCACAGTAGTGCAAGGCTGGTTTTGGGGAGGCAGCAGCACCACTCCTCCAGCACAGCTCCCTCTTCCGTTCCCTCCCACCACTGTAGCAGTGCAGATGGCAGCAGTGTGAACCTCACTGTTCCTGCCTCCTTGTTTTGATCCTGCAGTCCTGATTGTTCAGGCTAATCCCATGCTGCCAGCCAGGACTGTCACTGATGGCACGAAAGCTTCTCATTCCAGCTACTTCTACATCCACTAATGCTGTTGTTCCCTTCTCTCACTCCCTCTCACCACGTTACAAATTGAAGCTAGAATATATTTTAGAAGGAGAAAAACAAACTTCTCTGACCATCCTTACACACTGAATGCTCCACCAGAACCATACAGGAAAGGCTTATCAGCTCCAGCAATAATTACCAATGCCAAAGCAGTAAGACCACCCTTATCCAGCAATCGGCTCCAAAGTGATAAACAACACACAGATGTGGGGAGTTTCCAGCAATCCCTGAAGGAAACACAGGATCCCAGGCAGAAGTATGAACAGTTGCTGGCAGGGCCCAAGGGATGGGCTCTGCTGCCCAGGGCAGGAAGAATACCAATGCTGATCGGAGGGCCAGGAAGCATCATGGCCACAGGGGCACAGCACGCATCTTCTTTCCTGACCCTGCTCTATGCAACAGCTACTAGATTCAGATAACTGTGAAGCCCTCATTAAAAGCACACACCAAAAGGCATCAATCTCTTTGCAGATTAGCCCCTCACATGCCAGTCATTTACAGCAGGTCTTCTCTCCCTCTGCAAGGAACCCAAAGTCCCCAGTGCAGGGCCTATGAGCCATACCTGGGTACATGCCCTCTGCCTAGTGAAGGCTTGGCACTGACACCCCACCACACCAACTGCCCAACCATTCCCCATCCTTCCTTGGCTTTAAAAACACTCACTAGTGAAAAGTATGCAAGGCTGAAGCCCTGTGAGGAAATAGTCACCGAAAAGGAGGCGGCTGGCACAGTACTGAGGAGCAGGTCCAACATCAGCTCAACCTGCTTAGACGCAGGGCTAGCTTGGGAGGGGAAGTGATGAAGATATTCGCATCAGGGAGGTCTGATCTACCAGAAACCAGCCAGCCATCCTCACCATGCACAAACTAATCCCTGGGACACAGCTCAGAGTGGCTGTGTAACATGAAATTTAAAACTAACAAGAGTGTGTGTGCCTTTAACATAGGCCAAACTGTTCTAACTTGCAAACACCTAGAGAGAAAGGAATGTTCAGCTGATGGGGGAAGGAACATCATAGGACAAATAACAACAAAGGAGACAGTAAATAAGACCAAGGATGTCAGTCTTCAAGATAACAAAGTGGTGCCCTGTGTGGATCGAGACTGGAAAAGAAAAGAAGAAAGGATAAACCAACTGGTAATTCAGCACAACAACCTCGCAAATGTGCGGAAGCACAGAGGTCATCCAGTAAACACAGTGAGGAAGACTATCAAAGACCACCAAAGACTCCCCACTCAGCAAGAAAATGCATAGGCAATTTGAATGCAAATTAGGATGTAATACTAGCGTCGTGATTTAAACCTAGCCAGACAGCTCGTTCACTGACTCCCACTGAGTGGTGCCAGGCTGGAAGAAATCGAGGCCCATGTCATCCCCCCCGGGGGTCTCCCCTTCCCTGCTCCCGGAGGGATGGGGAGGAGAACTGAAAGAATGCAACTCCCACAGGTTGAGACAAGAACAGTCCAGCAAACAATGTACAACACAAATGACCACCACTACCACCAAAGACAACAATGATAAGAGAAAATAACAAGGGAAGAGAATACAATACCACCGGCCAAGAAATGACTCCGACCGAAAAGACACCGTGTCCTTACTCCCAGTTACGCCCCAGGGCATGACGTGCTGTGGTATGGAATACCTCTTTGGCTAGCCTGGGTCAGGCATCCTGTCTCTGCTTCCTCACGGCTTCCCCTCATCCCTGGAAGAGCATGAGACTCAGAAAGTCCTTGGTCAGAGTAAACATTACTTAGCAACAACTAAAAACATCAGTATTATCAGCACAGTTCCCAGGATGAAAGTCAAAACACAGTGCTGCACCAACTACCAAGAAAGAGAAAAACTGACTGCTACAGCTAAACTCAGTGGCCCGACTCTTGGGTACATGGGCATCTACATGACGTACCTTCACCACCAGGTTCTGCACCCGGGCAGCAATATCTTTCCACAGTGCAGCAGCCCAGATGGGTTTACCTCGGCGTTGCCAGTTGCTCTGCTTCCATTGCTTCAACCACCCCCACAGGGGATTTGCCACCATCCATGAGTCAGTACAGAGGTAAAGTACTGGCCACTTTTCTCGTTCAGCAATGTCCAGGGCTAGATGGATGGCTTTCACCTCGGCAAACTGACTCGATTCACCCTCTCCTTCAGCAGTTTCTGCAACTTGTCATCCAGGACTCCATACAGCTGCCTTCCATCTCCGATGCTTTCCCACAATACGGCAAGAGCCATCAGTAAACAAGGCATACTGCTTTTCACTTTCTGACAGTTTCTTATATGGTGGGGCCTCTTCAGCACGGGCCGCCTCCTCCTCTGGTGACATTCCGAAATCTTGGCCCTCTGGCCAGTCCATGATGACTTCTAGAATGCCTGGACGACTGAGATTTCCTATTTGAGTTTGTTGTGTAATTAGTGCAGCCCATTTACTCCATGTAGCATCAGTTGCATGATGTGTAGAGGAGACCCTGCCTTTGAACATCCATCCCAGCACGGGCAGCCGGGTGCCAGGAGGAGCTGTGCTTCAGTGCCAATCACTTCCGAAGCAGCTCGAACCCCTTCATAGGCTGCCTGTATCTCTTTCTCAGTTGGGGTATAGCTGGCCTCAGATCCTTTGTATCCCCGACTCCAAAAGCCAAGGGGTCGACCTCGAGTCTCCCCTGGAGCTTTCTGCCAGAGGCTCCAGGTAGGACCGATCTTCCCAGCTGCAGTGTACAGTACATTTTTTACATCTGGCCCGGTCCGGACTGGTCCAAGGGCTACTGTGTGAACTATCTCGCCTTTAATTTGCTCAAAGGCTTGTTGTTGCTCAGGGCCCCATTTAAAATCATTCTTCTTCCGGGTCACATGATAGAGAGGGCTTACAATCGAACTGTAATTTGGGATGTGCATTCTCCAGAACCACACAGCACCCAAGAAAGCTTGCGTTTCTTTCTTATTAGTTGGTGGAGACCTTGCTGTTATCTCGTTGATCACATCTGTGGGGATTTGTCTACGTCCATCTTGCCATTTTATTCCCAAAAATTGAATCTCCTGTGCAGGTCCCTTGACCTTACTCCGTTTTATGGCAAAACCGGCTTTCAGCAGGATTTGGATTATTTTCCTCCCTTTCTCAAAGACTTTTTCCGCTGTATCGCCCCACACAATAATGTCATCAATGTATTGCAGGTGTTCTGGAGCTTGCCCCTGTTCCAGTGCAGTCTGGATCAGTCCATGGCAAATGGTAGGGCTGTGTTTCCACCCCTGGGGCAGTCGGTTCCAAGTGAACTGGACACCCCTCCAAGTAAAAGCAAACTGTGGCCTGCACTCTGCTGCCAAAGGAATTGAGAAAAATGCATTGGCAATATCAATTGTTGCATACCACTTGGCTGCCTTTGACTCTAGTTCATACTCAAGTTCTAGCATGTCTGGTGTGGCAGCACTCAATGGTGGTGTGATTTCATTCAGGCCACGATAGTCTACTGTTAGTCTCCATTCTCCATCAGACTTTCGCACTGGCCATATGGGGCTATTAAAGGGTGAGCGGGTCCTGCTGATCACTCTCTGACTCTCCAGTCTATGGATCAGCTGATGGATGGGAATCAGGGAGTCTCGGTTGGTGCGATATTGCCGCCGGTGCACTGTTGTGGTCGCTATTGGCCCTTGTTGTTCTTCGACTTTCAGCAACCCCACAACAGAAGGATCCTCTGAGAGACCAGGCAAGGTGGACAGCTGCTCAATTTCCTCAGTCTCCAAAGCAGCAATACCAAAAGCCCACCGGTACCCTTTTGGGTCTTTGAAGTACCCTCTCTTGAGGTAGTCTATGCCGAGGATGCATGGAGCCTCTGGACCAGTCACAATAGGGTGCTTTTGCCATTCCCTCCCAGTCAGGCTGATTTCAGCCTCCAGCACAGTCCATTAAATCCGACTGTCCCCTACCTCCCCCTGGCTGGAGACAGGGGCCGTGTAATGGTCATCACAGCATTGGACTCTTAAGTCGTGGTGAAAGGGATTATTCTTTGTTATCACAGGAGCTGGAGTAAACTCAGCTCTTCCACTCCATCTGGGAAACTGCTCACCAGAGACTGAAGCCGTAGCTCTCATAGGTGATCAGTCTTGGCCCTTGCTCCCCTCTTGAATTCACTCACCCGTTCCTCCAAAGCTGAAGTAGGTTTTCCATCCCACTTCCTTATGTCTTCTCTGTGATCCCTGAGGTAAAACCATAGGGTAGCCCGTGGCGTATACCTCCTGTATCTCCTCTCTCAAACAATAGGGCACCTTTTGTTAATAGCTGAGACGTGTGTTGGTACACGTGAGGAGCTGGATAAATCAGATAGATCGTCCCTCAATTGTTTGAGGTCCTGGGACAGTTTTTCCACAGCTGAGATGATGGAAGGGGAGAGATTGTCTTCGAACTCTCAGAGTTTATGAACCATTTCATCCACTGTTAGTGGTACTATGTCATTCCAGGTTACTGTTGCCAATGAATGGCCATATGATGACGGTGCATTCTGCTCATCACTTTTAAGTGTTTTACTAATTCTTCTGGCAAAACACGGCCTGTATGTGTGCCAACATGATAATCCCAATCACGATCAGCAAACAAGTCTCAACAGCATTAAAAGGCCATTCAAAAACTTCAAAACTCTCAAATGATCCTGTGAATGGTCCAGGGCGGGGGGACAGGACGGGGACATGACTGGGAGGGTAAAAGAATGTCTCCTTCAAAGGTTGACCACCCGAGAAGGAGAAAAAAGATGTGTAATTGCTCAGCACTTTTATTATATACCTCCCAAAGTATAAAGCTGGTGACCACACTGGGAACATAAACCAGATCAGTTTCATGATCAATGATTCTATTGTATTACAAGTCATTACCATAAAATACAATGCGACAAGAACCGTAGCCCAAGCCTCAAACTTGAAAAACACTAATACAGCAAATACTGGCTAGAAGTAAGGTACGATATACTGAAACTGTGAGATCAAGATGAACAACTTTGAGAGCCAATAAATCAGCATTGTGATGAGTAACTATTAATCCGGACAGATCTGTAGTTATCTCAACCCTTCTGTGCCCCACGTTGGGCTCCAAAAAGGAACTGTCATGGTTTAAACCTAGCCAGACAGCTCATTCACTCACTCCCAGTGAGTGGTGCCAGGTTGGAAGGAATCGAGGCCCGCATCGTCCTCCCCGGGGGCTCTCCCCTTCCCTGCTCCCGGAGGGATGGGGAGGAGAACTGAAAGAATGCAACTCCCACAGGTTGAGACAAGAACAGTGCAGCAAACAATGTACAACAGAAATTACCACCGCTACCACCAACGACAACAATGATAAGGGAAAATAACAAGGGAAGAGAACACGATACCACCCGCTGAAAAACGAGTCTGACCCAAAAGACCCCGTGTCCTTACTCCCAGTTACCCCCTCGGGCATGACGTGCTCTTGTATGGAATACCTCTTTGGCTAGCTTGGGTCAGGTGTCCTGTCTCTGCTTCCTCCCGGCTTCCCCTCCTCCCTGGCAGAACATGAGCCTCACAAAGTCCTTGGTCACGGTAAACATTACGTAGCAACAACTGAAAACATCAGTATTATCAGCACAGTTTCCAGGCTGAAAGTCAAAACACAACGGTGAACCAGCTACCAAGAAGGAGAAAAACTGACTGCTACTGCTAAACCCAGGACAATTTCTTCCTGGGAAAGCTACGAATATGCATGAGTATGCTAAATACACAGCTACTGCCTGCAAGTTTCAGGTTCGCTCACCTTTGCGAAACAATTCAAGGATGTACCCAACACTGCAATAAAGAATGCTGCTTTCTAACACTCAAAACCAAGTCTTAGGGAGTTTCTCCAAGTGACTTTTACAGTAATGATTTAGCAGCCAAACAAGGAACCTCTGCCATGTTTCCCACAGATACGGCGAGTCTCTGGGACCTTCACCCTGTCATTGGGGGAGTTTCCCTGAAAGGAACCACAGCTCGAGGACCAACATGGGACCTCGGCAACATCCCTGATTTTATTTCTTTAAAAAGGCATTCTTTCTGGTCCCTTTCCAGGTAAGGGACAGAGGATGCCCTGCATGGTTAGGTATACGGTACTTTGGTTTTGGTTGTCCGGATTTTGGTATTTGGTGGAGGTCAGGATCACTGCCTCCAAAGGGGGGATTCTGAAAATGTCCCCAATGGGGTTGCATTTTGCAACAGTGGAAACAAATCGGTGAACCCCCAGGGGGTTCGGTCACTTGGGAGAATTTGAAAGAAAGTGATGGACCTCAGCATTTCGGTTACTCGAGAGACTGATAAAATACTGTAATCAATAGTGGATGTTATTCTTGAGCCGCAAAAGGAAATTGCGATGAAGTAGCTTATGCAGAAATGTTTCCACTTTGAGATATCATTTGTAATAGGAAAAGAATTGTAGGTTTAATTTAGCACACCAGGACATGTTACTAAAGTCCTTGGAGAAAGACAGTAAAATTTGCTTAAACTCTCTTGCACTTTTTGTAGCACAAGACAGTTAAGCACGAAAGATCAGATGCCTCTATACAAACGCCCGTAGTACAAACAAGAGGAATTGGACATGTGTGCACGTCTACAGAGATATGATATATTAGGCATCACAGAAAGATGGTGGGATGGCTCCTATGACTGGAGTCTTAGAATGGAAGGCTACAGGCTCTTTAGAACAGACAGGCTCGGCAGACAGGGAGGAGGAGTTGCTATTTATATAAGGGATAGGCTGGAGAGTATGGAACTCTCTCTGAGGGCAGGTGATGAGTCAACAGAGAATTTGTGGGTCAGGGTTAAATGGAGAACAGCGATGAGAGACATTACTCTGGGAATCTGCTACAGAACGCATGATCAAAAGTATTCTGTGGATGAAGCACTCTATAGACAGAGAGGAAAAGCCTCATGCTCTCAGGACCTTGTCCTCATGGGGGACTTACACTGCCCCAATATCAGTTGGAGGAATGGTATTGCCCAGCACAAGCAATCCAGGAAGTTCCTTGATTGTGTGGAAGACAGCTTCCTTCTGCAAGTAATAGAGGAGCCAACAAGGAGAGGTGCCATGCTTGACCTCATGCTCACCAACAGGGAAGGGCTGGTTGGAAATGTGATGCTCCAGGACAGCCTTGGTTACAGCGATCATGAGATGCTTGAGTTAGAGATCCTCAGGACAGTGAGAAAAACGTGCAGCAAGCTCACTACCCAGGACTTCAAGGGAGCAGACTTTGGCCTCTTCAGGAACCTGCTTAGTAAGGTTCCATTGGATATAGCCCTAGAAAGCAGGGTGGCCCAAGACTGCTGGTTGATGTTCAAGGACCACCTGCTACAAGCTCAGGAGTGCTGCAACCCAACTAGAAGAAAGTGCAGCAGGAGAGCCAGGATATCTCCTTGGATGGATAAGGAGCTGCTGAGGAAACCCTGAGGAGAAAAAAGAGGCTTATAAAAGGTGGAAGCAAGGACAGATGGCCTGGGAATAATACAGGCATGTTGTCCAGGAAGCTAGGGACCAGGTTAGGAAAGCTAAAGCCTAGTTAGTATTAAACTTGGCTAGGGATGTGAAAGGTAACAGGATGGGATTCTATAGGTACATAGCAAATAAAAGACAGACTACAGACAACGTGGGCCCTCTCCGGTAGATATCAGAAGAACTGGCTACCCTGGATTTGGAGAAGGCTGAGGTTCTGAATGACTTCTTTGCCTCTGTCTTCACTGGCAAATGCTCTGACCACATCACCGGAGTCTTGGACGACAGATGCAGAGACTGTGAGAATAAAGACCTAAGGCCCGCTGTAGGAGAGGGTCATGTTCAAGACCACCTTAAGAACCTGAACGTGCACAAGTCCATGGGACCTGATGAAATCCATCCACAGGTCCTGAAGGAGCTGGGGAATAACGTTCCTAAGCCACTGTCCAACATATTTGAAAAATCATGGCAAACAGGGGAAGTTCCTGACAACTGGAAAAAGGGTAACATAACCCCCATTTTCAAGAAGGGGAAAAGGGATGACCCAGGGAATTACAGACCAGTCAGTCTCACCTCTGGGCCTGGCAAAATCTTGGAGCAGATTCTCCTGGAAGGCATGCTAAGGCACATGAAAAACAACAAGGTGCTTGGTGACAGCCAGCATGGCTTCACTAAGGGGAAATCCTGCCTGACCAATTTGGTAGCCTTCTATGATGGGGCTACAGAACTGACAGACAGGGGTAGAGCAGTTGATGTCATCTACCTGGACTTGTGCAAAGCATTCGACACTGTCCCACACGACATCCTTACATCCTTGTCTCTAAATTGGAGAGACATCAGCTTGATAGGTGGACCGCTCGGTGGATAATGAACTGGCTGGATGGTCGCACACACAGTGTTGTGGTCAATGGCTCAATGTCTGGCTGGAGACCAGTAACGAGTGGTTTCCCTCAGGGATCGGTGTGGGGACTGGTCTTGTTCAACATCTTTGTCGGTGACATGGACAGTGGGATTGAGTGTGCCCTCAGCAAGTTTGCTGATGACATCAAGCTGTGTGGTTCAGTTGATACACTGAAGGGAAGGAATGCCATCCAGAGGGACTTCGACACGCTTGTAAGATGGGCTGATGCCAACCTTATGAAGTTTAACCATGCCAAGTGCAAGGTCCTACACCTGGGTGGAAGCAATCCCAGGCACAGGTACAGGTTGGGCAGAGAAGAGATTCAGAGCAGCCCTGTGGAGAAGGACTTGGGGGTGTTGGTTGATGAGAAAATGAACATGAGCAGGCAGGGTACGCTTAGAGCCCAGAAAGCCAACCATATCCTGGACTGCATCAAAAGGAGTGTGACCAGCAGGTTGAAGGAGGTGATCCTGCCCCTCTACTCTGCTCTCGTGAGACCTCACTTGGAGTATTGTGTGCAGTTCTGGTGTCCTCAACATAAAAAGGACATGGAACTGTTGGAAGAAGTCCAGAGGAGGGCTATGAGGATGATCGGGGGACTGGAGCACCTCCCCTATGGAGACAGGCTGAGAAAGTTGGGGCTGTTCAGTATGGAGAAGAGAAGGCTGTGTGGACACCTCATAGCAGCCTTCCAGTATCTGAAGGGGGGCTATAGGGATGCTAGGGATGAAATATTCATTAGGGACTGTAGTGATAGGACAAGGGATGACGGGTTAAAACTTAAACAGGGGAAGTTTAGATTGGATATAAGGAAGAAATTCTTTCCTGTTAGGGTGTTGAGGCACTGGAATGGGTTGCCCAGGGAAGTTGTGAATGCTCCATCCCTGGCAGTGTTCAAGGCCAGGCTGGACAGAGCCTTGGGTGAGATGTTTTAGTGTGAGGTGTCTCTGCCCATGCCGGGGGGGGTGGAACTAGATGAACTTAAGGTCCTTTCCAACCCTAAATATTCTATGATTCTATAAAAGTGTTATAATGAACTGTGAACCTTGTTTATGATGCTAAGAGACCCCCACCTGAACAACAGAGTCAATTGTCCAGGAGACTACTGGCAAGTGTACTTTACAGAATTTCCACAGCACAATGGGCTCATTTATACATATATATTGGTACTAATAGATATGTTTTCTGGTTGGCCGGAGGCTTTCCCTTGTCGCACCAATATGGCTTATGAAGTAGTAAAACATTTACCTTATCAAATAATACCCTGATATGGTGTACCAGGCAGGCTTGTCCTCAGACAGAGCTCTGTATTTTATTACAGAAGTAATTAGTAAGGTGGGAGAGTGTTTGGGAATCAAATGGGATCTGCATACCCTATACAGACCTCAAGCTAGTGGGAAAGTGAAATATATGAATCAGACACTCAAGTTACAATTCAGTAAACTTGTTTAACTTGGTTACAAGCCCTACCAATTGCTTTGTCAAGGATACAAATACAGCCAGAAGGAATTATGAGAGTCCATATGATCTGATGTGTGGGTGGCCTTACCAACTGTCATTTGTTCCTGGTAAAACAGGATCTCAGACAGTACCTACTGGCACTGGGTAAAACTCTTAGCTCTGGTAATATCTTGGTAGGACATTATCCAGACTGTAGCTGGACAATGCAACTCTGGATTAAGAGACCCCAAACTGGCTACTGGAATGCTCCAGAAGGGAAAGGGTGATATTGATTGTGTAAGAATACTACTAGAAAAGCCCTTTCCCCAGGATAGACTGGAACATGTATGTTGGGTGTTGTACTCCCAGGTGCTATACAGGCATTACAGATTGAAGCATCCAGCCTATCTTAGGTAACATTGCACAAGCTTATGGCTCTTGGCACGTACATAGACCAGAGTGGCAGAATACCCACAGATCTAGCAGAAATCTGGAAGCAGACAAAGATCTTATATCAGGCTATTAGAGATGATACTAACTGGGGATTTGAAGAATTATGGCATGGACTTACTTCTTGGCTACCAAATTGGATATTGTTAAAAAAATTGTTTGTGATCATTATAGTAATAATTTGCATCTGCATCCTTGCATGTATCATGATTCAATTTTTTAATTGCTGGCCATGATGGTGTATTAGAATCAAATATGGCTAAAGGGTAGAGAACGAGACTTATAGGATATATGTATATCCTATGAGTCTCAAAGAGGGGAAATGTAACCTTAAATTTTAAACTAACAATAGTGTGTGTGCCTTTAACATAATAGAATAGGCCAAACTGTTCTAACTTGCTAACACATAGAGAGAAAGGAATGTTTGGCTGATGGGAGAAGGAACATCATGGGACTGATAACTAAGGAGAGAGTAAATAGGACCAAGGATGCCAGCATTCAAGATAACAGAGACTGGAACAGAACAGAACCAAGGATATACCAACTGCTAACTTGGCACTAGGACCTTGTAAGCATGTGCAAGCACTGAGGTCATTCAGTAAGCACACTGAGGAAGGCTATCGACAACCACCAAAAAATCCCGCTCAGCAAGAAAGTGCATGCATAATTAGGATGCAAATATTATAATTAGTTCCAGGGAAAGATATGAATATGCACGAGTATGCTAAATATATACCTGCTGTCGGCAAGTATCAGGTGTGCTCACCTTTGTGAAGCTATTTGCGTGTACACCCAGTGCTGCAATAATGAATGCTGCTTTTTAAAACTCCGAATTGAGTCTTAGAGAGTTTCTCCAACCAACTTTTATGGTAACAGCTGCAGCTGATTGCCCATAAGTCTGGTCCTGAGTCAGCTGAGCAGAACAGGTCTTTAGCACACACTGAGGGCCACCAAGATGAAGGTTAATGAGCTTTAGAGTTGCTCTAAATTGCAAACCCAGCAAGAGGTATGTGTCCCTGGGACCCTCCCAGGGGAGCAACCCCATGATCCCAATGCTGCAGAGCAGCCAGTATCACAGGTGCTGAGAATGTGCTGTGTGTAGAGCATCACACAGGAGCAGTGCCTGAAGAATGCTGCTAGGTTTTCAGTCCAAGCCATTGCCCTGTTGAGATAATTTACCATTCATCCCTCACTACTTGTCAAAACTCAGAGAAGGAAAAAAGCAGCTACAGGCACATTTCTTCTGATGAGGAAGGTCAGTACTTTTTTAAATAAAGGGCTCTTTAAAGATAATCTCATTTCAGTATTTACACATGATCAAGAGGTTACAGAGATCCAGGCATAATGAAGTCAAGGAAACGACAATAAAAGTGCAGCTGGAATACTGAAGTGAGTGATCTTGCCTGTTGGAGGACTGGAACAGCAGAAGAGGGGATACCCAGCAGAGTAGGGGGTTCAGGCACCAGGAATCACTGCTCACTCACAAAACACCAGTAAGCAGTATCTCTAGCTTCCCTTTTTCCTTAAATTCAACCTATCACCTGGCCACTGCCCACTCCTCCCCAGGCATCCGCTGGCATGCTCAGTCTGCCAGGCTGGTGTAAGCACCAGTGCTCTCCCCACATGCTGCATTCCACCCCATCAGACACAAACATCGCCTGGCCCCACAGCAGCAACTCATACTTTAGGTGGAGTCCATGCTTACCAGCACACAGGCCTAATTTAAACTCCTGAAGATATCTCCAGCCTTTCACTATAGCAACCCCAGCAGATCTTCCCAGAGTGGGAGCAGCTTTGTATCAGAGCTTTACATCGGCAGAGACTAAACCTGACAGAAGTAGGAACTTAAATATCAGCCAGCAGCTCCCAGTGTCAGCAGGGGTGTTTGATAAAAGCCCTGCTCCAAAGGCAGAGCTCTGGTGTGGTGCCTTGTGTGCCACAGATTAACCCTCAGGAATTGAAAATTCTCCTTCAGTGCTGAACTCCCACCCTTCTAAGTATTTGTGGAAACCTGTTCTCATTCTCCCCTACTCTATGCACACTGGGTTTCTGTAACATGTACAACACACCATTCACTTTAGGACAATTCAGGGCATTTGGGGATGGGAGATGTACACCAGTTCTGCATACAGCACACGATGGCACCAGAAACAGAACGTTTACATCAAGCTCAGAATTATTTCTCTACTGTGCTAGAGGAAAATATGGTGCCTGTTCCAAGTTGCTGTGCTTCGTTGCAGATGATGCAAAAGGAAAAAGAAGAAAAAAAAAATCTCTATTTAAAACTATGTAATAGTTGCAAGATCAAGCAGAACAAATGGAAAAACATATTCTGAGGGAAATGTTACTTCTAGAGCTCAAATGGAACTTGAAGTCCCCATCAAAGAATGTTCAGCTGAGGCTGCACAGAACCAGAAGAAGGAAGCAGGGAAACCAGCATGGATTACCAGATCCTGGGCAGGTAAAGCAAAGCCATCTGGAACAGCAGGTATTTAGCACAGATGCACCACTAATACATAAGTTGCAGTGGCCTTGTGAAGCAACTGGTTTTTAAGAGGTAATTAGTGGAGCAGGCAAGAGAGTCATAGACATAATGGAGAGAAGTGAAGAAAGACCAGCAAAAATAGGAAAATAGTTGGGATTAATAAATTTAATTGCTTCCAAAGCCAAAAGGCCTTAGTGAAGTCATCTCAGCAAACAGCCCAACACGTGACAGAACTTCCTGGAGTTCATCCTCCTCGTACTTTCTGCAGATATGAACCAACTACAGCAGATATTTTAAAGCCAAGGCAGTATTTAAAAGAGAGACTAATATCCTAATATTTAAAGGATGTGAGGTCTGCTACAGCCCCAAGGTAGGCTGTTCTCATACTAGCAACCTTCATAGGAAATCCAATGCTTTCAGTCTCATTTCTTTAGCTTCAACTTCCAGCTGGCAGGGACTTTATTTTAACAAACACCCTGGAACAAAGAGAGTGGGATGGGTGTCAGACAAGGCTGGCCCAAATCCAGAGGGCAGCAGATGTTTAGAAGGCAACTGTACTCCCAGCACCCTGCCCAGGCTCTGGCAGTCATTAACCCAAAGAGTTAATGGAGCTTCCAAACCCACCAGATGCTCTCAACTTTCTCCTTGCTAAGCTAAATAGCTTGTGTTTCCAACTCCTAACACATGAAATGAGTCTTCTGAGCCCCTGTCACTGCTACTACCAACTACAACAATAAGGGAAAATAACAAGGGAAGAGAATACGATACCACCGGCCAAGAAAAGAGTCCCACCCGGAAGCCCGTGTCCTTCCGGGTAACTCCCAGTTACCCCCCACCCCGGGCATGACGTGCTGTGGTATGGAATACCTCCTTGGCTAGCCTGGGTCAGGCGCCCTGTCTCTGCTTCCTCACAGCTTTCCCTCCTCCCTGGCAGAGCATGAGCCTCACAGAGTCCTTGGTCAGGGTAAACATCACTTAGCAACAACCGAAAACATCGGTTTCACCAACATTGTTCCCAGGCTGGAAGTCAAAACACAGCACTGCACCAGCTACTAAGAAGGAGAAAAATGACTGCTACTGCTGAACCCAGGACAGCCCCATTCAGCCAACCAGTAACATCTTCTTTTTTTAAAATGAATACTATATTAATCTCATTAGGTAGGCTATTGCAAAGCCAGTCTGTGAGTTGGGCCCACCTACTACCTAAATAATCTTCAGCAGCACCCATAACACAGGGAGCACTCTAACCCCAGGGGTACCGAATTTAGGATAAACCTGATCTTATTGTTGGTATGGAAAAAGCAGCGGCCTAGGGACCCAGAGCAACCCTTCTACCCTATCCCAGCCATGAGCAGTGCCTTCCACTGGCCTTACCCAGCCCTTAGCACCAGTCACTCATCCTCCTTGGCTCCAGCACACCCACACCTCAAGAATGCCCCTGCGCCACACCTACACCTACTTTCCAACATACAGCCCAGCCTCAGCACCTCCAGCTCCACACGAGTCTCCCCTGCATGAGAGTAGCAGCAGGTAACAGCTGATGGACGCTTCTGTACAACTCTAGGTCTCAAACAACAAAATGCTGAGGGTCTCAAGTGTGCTTGGACATCATTTGGAAAGCACAGCCTTGATGCTAAACACATCACCAGTGTTTAGGATATCCCTTGAGGAGAAGCCAAACCAGAAATCCCAACCAGCACAGTCATTAGTTCAGACCCATCTTATGTTTAGCTGTGACCAAGAACAACAGAAACACTCAAGTTCTGTGACCCCAAACAAGTTTATGTAGGAAAACACTGTTTAAAATGCAAAGAGTCACCTGATGGCAACACACCTACACAGAACACTCAGGCCTGCAACTGGGGAAAGAATGTAATCGCCAGTTTCTGCTTCCCCATGGGAGCCAAGGCACCACCTTTATCCAAAGCAGTGGGTCACCTCTTCTCCAATGCTTCAGACCTAGCACATGAGGAGATGAAGAGATACCATGGCAGCTGCCCTGAAATACAACAGTACCAGTGCTGCACCAGGGACATGGGGACAAGGTGGGTGAGGATGGGGAAGGTGGCAAAGCCCTCTCTAAGGGCAGGAGCACCAATGTCTGCACGCACACACACACAGCCCCTTCTGAAGAGAGGCGGTGGTATCAGGGAGGTCCACAATGGCCAGGAGGGATATCCTGATGGGTGGGTGCAAGGAGCCTCATGGTGAAGATCTCCCCTCATGAGGGGCAGCTAGGGTCCCCCAAGAAGAAGTACCTTCACTGACATCCAGATCACTGACATTAATTCTTGTGAGCTTATCTGATAGCTTGGAGCTGACAAAAAAGATTGGACAAGAACAAGTGAGATTCCTGCTTCCCAATATGTACAATTGAAGGGCACAAACACAGCAGAGGGAAAATCCACGTGTTGTCCTTCACAAGAAGGCAGCAGCACTGACCAGATGAGTCTATAAATAGCATTATGAGGAAGACTGCTCTACTACATCCAGCCCTTTCCTCCAGGGCTGGAAACTCACCCTCCTGACAGCCAGGTCTCCACAACAGGGAACCAGCCTTTTTTGCTTTTACCCTCTTTGTTCTTCCAAGCCACTTCCTCCCTGGTGTTTACTTTACAGACTTGTCATCTCCCCCTGGCTCACAATTCCTCCTTCTCTGGAAAGTCTTTGAGATGCACATTATACATGATACACAAAAATAAATTGTTTTAACCCTCCAGATTCTAGTGCTACCAATCAAGGATCTTCAAGAGCTTTACAAACAATGTATTATGCCCTAAGGCTCCCTGTGAGGTCAGAAAGTGCCTCTCTCAGAAGCAAAGTGAGCAAGACCCTAAGGCCCTACAATGCAACTTTATCATCACCTGTTTCTATAGGCACAAACACAAGTGAGTCTGCCACCAATCCATCATCAGTCCAGTGACACCTTTGCCATTTCACTCCAGACTCTGAAGCAGCTTCAAACTCACCATAAGCTTTCAAATGCCAAACTCTTGTTTTCTTTCCCAACTTTAAGCACCAGGGTTAGGGTTATCCTAACCACCCCCAGGACAGCAGCAGCACCAGGTCCTGAAGCTGTGGATGGACACAAAGCTTCTCTTAGAGCACTAGTAAGGGGTGGTGACAAATGGCTTTCATCCGCAGGCACACAGGAAGCTTTCTCAGCATGTATTTCCAGCAGCTCACCAGATACAGTCCTACAGAGAAAGGCACCTTCTTTTTTTGCTCCTCAAAGTCACGATGACCTTGGGTCACTGACTGCAACCTATATTAGCATGACATCAAGTATTCTTAGTGCAGCCTTGTTTTGTAAACTTATTTTTCTTCCCAAATATATTTTGCATACATCTTGTAAACAAGCTTTACATCCTTTTGATCAGCACTCTGCACAGAGCCCAGGGAGGGGGGGAGACTTCCTGTTTCACTACTGCAATCACTCTCAGCAATGTGCTGCACTCAGCCTTTGCCACCCTGTGAGCAGTGATGAAATATTCTATTTTGGTGGCTTTTTCTTCATCTATCTGTAGCAAGTGGGCTGTGCTCTAGTCCAGCACCACTGCTGAGCTGAATGTGGTTTTTTACATTCATTTTAAAGTGGCATAGCAATTTGGTGTAGCATCTCCTTTTCACACCAAGATGGACAAGAATCCTGTTCTCTAGCTGAATGCCTTCACACGACCTGGCTTCTCTGTTTCCTTGCCAGTTGTCTGAAAGCAGATATTTTTGCTGAAGAACTTTTTTACAGAGAACCAAGCTCCTGCACACAGTAGAGCACACCACCGTGTTTTCTTGCTATTGCTTATCTGCTGCAGATAAGACCAGTTTCTGCTTGCCCACGGGCAAGCAGCCAAATGCTGATTACCTCCCTGTACCTCATGGCAACTTCACATGCCCCAACCCTCACTTTTCTTACACCTACTGTCCTGGGTTCAGCAGTAGCAGCCATTTTTCTCCTTCTTAGTAGCTGGTGCAGTGCTGTGTTTTGGACTTTCAGCCTGGGAACAACACTGATAACACCAATGGTTTTAGTTGTTGCTAAGTAATGTTTATTCTGACCAAGGACTTTCTGAGTCTCATGCTCTGCCAGGGAGGAGGGGAAGCCGGGAGGAAGCAGAGACAGGACACCTGACCCAAACAAACCAAAGGGGTATTCCATACCACAGCATGTCATGCCCAGTATATAAACTGGGGGCAGTTACCTGGAAGGGCTAGATCAGGTCGTGCTGGGTATCAGTTGGCAGGTGGTGAGCGGTTGTATTCTCTTCCCTTGTTATTTCCCTTATCATTATTGGTGGTAGCAGTAGTGGTTTTGTGTTATACCTTAGTTACTGGACTGTTCTTATCTCCTACCCATCCCTCCAGGAGAGGGGAGAGGTGGAGGTGGAAGTGAGCAAGCGGCTGCGTGGTTGTGAATTACCAGCTGGGCTTAAACCACAACACCTACCCATATCTGGGAGGTACAGCTGGACTGGACCGCATGCCAACACCAGTGCTGATAGGAAATACCCCATCCTGGTTCCAGAGACAGGACATCAACGGAAGCTGCAGAAGGTTGGTATCATCCTCCTTTGGAAACAGCAAACACCCACAGACCCTGGTGGGTGCTGGAAGCCTCCAGAAGTGTAAAAGGTTAAAGGCAATCGCTGGTGCTCTCTTGTGACTCCAGATCACCACTTCCACATCCTCCCTTTGCTAGCTCAGATGAGGAACTTATAAAATCAGTATGCTGTAGGCAGTCTAACAGCAATGCAGAAACCTTACAGTCAGTTACTAATACAGTGCTTTGCATATCATGTTGCGAACACTACATGCTCCTACATGTTCAGTGTCAACAAGGGGAAAAAACTGTCAGACCAAAACAGTGTCTTCCTAATATGAGTTATTAGCTATCCAGCTGGCTGCCAGGTCCACTGCAAAGACTCTGCAGGGATACACCGGCATTCATTTCAACCATTTCCTTTGGAATACAATGTCAGTTCCTTTCCTAATGACTTCTGTTCTCTGGCTGGAATCAGCATGCTTCTCAGCTCTGCCCATCACAGTCCGGCACAGGCTCCCACAATGCCTGCAACCAGGACAGGTATCGCCTGCATTATGCTCATCAATGAGACAAGCAGCAAGGACATGGCAGGTTTAGGATACTAAACAGGGAGGGAAAATAAATGCAGCATAGATTCCTCTGTTAAACCACTTCCAAATTCAAGGGAAGGCATTTTGTTTCCAATAAATAGAACGTAGATGAAGCTGTGGGTGTGCTACGCTTACAGATGCTCTATTTGAACCAAAATTTGCTGAAATTAATACAGAAATATTCCACCATCACCCAAAATAAGCATCTCTCTGTGTCTTTGCCCAGCTAAATTATTAAAAAAAGCCCTGCAAAGGGGAGCACAGTTACCAGACTGTTCTTATCTCAACCCATGGGACTTAAATACTTTCAATTCTCCTCCTCATCCCACCAGGGGGGGGGATGAGGGGGAGTGAGTGAGCGGCTGCCTGGTTCCGAGTTGCTGGCTGGGCTTAAACCACGACACACCAAAAACATAAGACCTGGAATCCCTTACAAAAGGTCTCATAGTTACTACAAGGATCACCCCACAACCTTGCTCTGGTTTTCAGTCATTGCTGATGTGGTAAAAAAAAAATGAAATTTTTCAATTTGTTCTGTCCATGAGCCAAAAATTCCTCTTAATTGGCTGAATATGGTGTCTGTGCTAGGCTCTCACTGCTACTGCTTACAACAGTCACTACCTACAACACAGAGTTGGCCTCCTTTTGCAGGAAAATAAGACGAAAACAGCTTGAAAGCATGTTTGGAATCTGGAGATTAATTCCATGTAAACTAATGCATTCAAACTTCTTTGTACAGCTTCAGAAAAGGCTGCCTGATCCCGATGAGAAGTAGGGCAGTGCAAAACGACATGGTACGATGGGGAGGCCAGCAGAGCTGCCTCCATTTTGGAACTATTACCTAAAGCTCAAAACCATGAATGCAGAAGCAGTATCCTGCCCAGATGCGCCAGTCACGCTGCTGCGCAGCCACCCGCCTGTCTGTGGAGACAGTGTTCTCACAAGAGAATGGATAATCGGTACATAAACTCTGAATAATCCCGAAAGATACAGCATGGCCATGAGAGGCCTGAGGAAGCTTAAGCAAGCAAGATAAGAAGAAGCTGGAATTCACTGAGTTAATGAGAACTGTGGACTGTTGGCAAGCTTTCGAGGTCAAGTTCCCACACCTGTGCTTAACCAATTATATGCTAGTTGCAAAGGGTCTTCAAGACATGTATCCAATCATAATATGCCAAATCACTGTAAGTGCATGTAAGAAAGAGTATATAAGGAGTTAAGGCTTTGTAATAAATTTGGCAATCGCGTGATCACATTGATCGTCTCTGCATTGTCCGTGACTCCCGCGTCAACACCTGTCCATGAACCATCACACCCACTGCCCACGACGCAAAGGCAGGGAGCACAGGAAGAGCGTGCTGGAAAGGCCCGCAAAGAGACAAAGAGGGGGCAGGAGAGCAGAGCAGCAGATAAGAACAGCTCCCATGGGAGCCCCTGCCCTGAACCTGGAGCTTTTTTTTTTTAATCAGAAAATGCCAAGAGCAACAAAGCCCTATGAGGCCATTGGGGGACCCACACTCCTGTCTGTGCCACAGCACTCTCCTTGACAACAGCTCCCCACTTTTCATAAAATCATAGAATAGTTAGGGTTAGAAAGGACCTTAAGATCATCAAGTTGCAACCTCCCTGGCATGGGCAGGGACACCTCACACTAAAACATCTCACCCAAGGCTCTATCCAAGCTGGCCTTCAACACCGCCAGGGATAGAGCATTCACAACTTCCCTGGGCAACCCATTCCAGTGCCTCAAAACCCTCACAGTAAAGAACTTCTTCCTTTTATCCAATCTAAACTGCCCCTGTTTAAGTTTTAACTCACTCCCCCTTGTCCTATCACTACAGTCCCTAATGAAGAGTCCCTCCCCAGAATTTTTATAGGCCCCCTTCAGATACTGGAAGGCTGCTATGAGGTGTCCACACAGCCTTCTCTTCTCCAGGCTGAACAGCCACAACTTTCTCAGCCTATCTTCATACGGGAGGTGTTCCATTCCCCTGGTCATCCTCGTAGCCCTCCTCTGGACTTGTTCCAACAGTTCCATGTCCGTTTTATGTTGAGGACACCAGAACTGCACACAATACTCCAAGTAAGGTCTCACAAGAGCAGAGTAGAGGGGCAGGATCACCTCCTTCAACCTGCTGGTCACACTCCTTTTGATGCAGTCCAGGATACGGTTAGCTTTCTGGGATATGCGTACACACTGCCGGCTCATGTTCATTTTCTCATCAACCAACACCCCCAAGTCCTTCTCCACAGGGCTGCTTTGAATCTCTTCTCTGCCCAACCTGCAGCTGTCCCTGGGATTGCTCCCACCCAGGTGCAGGACCTTGCACTTGGCATTCTTAAACTTCATAAGGTTGCCATCTGCCCACCTCACAAGCGTGTCGAAGTCCCTCTGGATGGCATTCCTTCTTCCCTCCAGCGTATCAACCGAAGCACACAGCTTGGTGACATCAGCAAACATGCTGAGGGCGCATTCAATCCCACTGTCCATGTCACCAACAAAGATGTTGTACAAGACCTATCCCAACACTGATCCCTGAGGGACACCACTCGTTACTGGTCTCCAGCTGGACATTAAACCACTGACCACAACTCCACAAGCGGCCACCCAGACACTTCTTTATCCACTGAGTGGTCCATCTATAAAATTGATTTATCTCTAATTTAGAGACAAAAAGTATCTGCTCCAAGATTTTGCCAGGCCCAGAGGTGAGACTGACTGGTCTGTAGTTCCCTGGGTCATCCATTTTCCCCTTCCTGAACATGGGGGTCATATTTCCTTTTTTCCAGTTGTCGGGAACTTCCCTTGACTGCCATGATTTTTCAAATATGATGGCCAGTGGCTTAGCAACTTCATTTGCCAGCTCCTTAAGGACCTGTGGATGGATTTACTCAGATCCCATGTACTTGTGTACGTTCAGGTTCTTAAGATGGTCTCAGACCAGATCCTCTCCTACAATGGGCCCAAGGTCTTCGTTCTCACAGTCCCTGCATCTGCCTTCCAAGTCTTGGGTGGTGTGGTCAGAGCATTTGCCAGTGAAGACTGAGGCAAAGAAGTCATTAAGAATTTCAGCCTTCTCCAAATCCAGGATAACCAGTTCTCCCAATAGCTTCTGGAGAATAATGCTGCTGAGTCCATTCGGTCCATGATGTCAGGTTCCATCTCTTCTAACAATCTTTCAGGGCAGGAAAGGCTGTGTGCTGTATTGGATAGTTGCCTGCTCATGCTGGTCATTCCTTTACTGCAGAACTCATCCGGTTCTATCAAAGGTCATTCTCTGTTGGGATGATGGTTGGAGGGAAGACAGGGCTAGTTGCTAGTGACCTGAAGACATCTAGTTGATGGGCTATAAAAGTATTACACAGCAGGCAACAGGATACAATTAAGTTCATTGGCTGTTTTCCCCTAAAATCAAATCCCCTTGAAGTATACATCGGACTTCCCCATCTTCCTGCATTACCCACCAAGTATATCCAGGTCCCTGAGCAAAAGCAATCCCATGAGTGGGTTTGCCTTTACCTGAAGCAGGAATAACCCAGACTGTCTTCCCCAGTAAATAATTCATATGCACCACGGGAACTTTGTCCCCCTCTACAATATGTAAAAGTTCTGACTGGGCTGGGCCAGCCCTGTTGGCAGATCCTCTGGTGTTGACCAACCAGGTGGCCTTTGGTAAGTGTGTATCCCAATGCTTGAAAGTTCCCCCACCCATTGCTCTCAGTGTAGTTTTCAACAGCCCATTGTACCGTTCGATTTTCCCAAAGGCTGGTGCATGGTAGGGGATGTGATATACCCACTCAATGCCATGCTCTTTGGCCCAAATATCTAAAAGGTTATTCCAGAAATGAGTCCCATTCTCTGTCTCAATTCTCTCTGGGGTGCCGTGTCGCCACAAAATCTGTTTCTCAAGGCCAAGGATAGTGTTCCGGGCAGTGGCATGGGGCACAGCGTATGTTTCCAGCCACCCGGTGGTTGCTTCCACCATGGTAAGCACATGGCGCTTGCCTTGGCGGGTTGGTAGGAGTGTGATACAGTCAATCTGCCAGGCCTCCCCATGTTTGTACTTGAGCCATCATCTTCCATACCAAAGAGGCTCTAACCGCTTGGCTTGTTTAACTGCAGCACATGTTTCACACTCATGAATAACCTGGGCAACAGTTTCCACTGTTAAGTCCACCCCTCGATCAGGAGCCCATCTATATGTTGCATCTCTGCCCTGATGGCCTGAAGTGTCATGGGCCCACCGGGCCAAAAATAATTCACCCTTTATGCTGCCCATCTAAGTCCATCTGAGCCACTTCAGTCTTAGCCACTTTATTCACTTGTTGGTTGTTCTGGTGTTCCTCAGTGGCCCGACTCTTGGGTACATGGGCATCTACATGACGTACCTTCACCACCAGGTTCTGCACCCGGGCAGCAATATCTTTCCACAGTGCAGCAGCCCAGATGGGTTTACCTAGGTGTTGCCAGTTGCTCTGCTTCCACTGCTGCAACCACCCCCACAGGGCATTTGCCACCATCCATGAGTCAGTAAAGAGGTAAAGTACTGGCCACTTTTCTCGTTCAGCAATGTCCAGGGCTAGATGGATGGCTTTCACCTCGGCAAACTGACTCGATTCACCCTCTCCTTCAGCAGTTTCTGCAAATTGTCATCCAGGACTCCATACAGCTGTCTTCCATCTCCGATGCTTTCCCACAATACGGCAAGAGCCATCAGTAAACAAGGCATACTGCTTTTCACTTTCTGACAGTTTCTTATATGGTGGGGCCTCTTCAGCACGCACCACCTCCTCCTCTGGTGACATTCCGAAATCTTGGCCCTCTGGCCAGTCCATGATGACTTCTAGAATGCCTGGACGACTGAGATTTCCTATTTGAGTTTGTTGTGTAATTAGTGCAGCCCATTTACTCCATGTAGCATCAGTTGCATGATGTGTAGAGGAGACCCTGCCTTTGAACATCCATCCCAGCACGGGCAGCCGGGGTGCCAGGAGGAGCTGTGCTTCAGTGCCAATCACTTCCGAAGCAGCTCGAACCCCTTCATAGGCTGCCTGTATCTCTTTCTCAGTTGGGGTATAGCTGGCCTCAGATCCTTTGTATCCCCGACTCCAAAAGCCAAGGGGTCGACCTCGAGTCTCCCCTGGAGCTTTCTGCCAGAGGCTCCAGGTAGGACCGATCTTCTCAGCTGCAGTGTACAGTACATTTTTTACATCTGGCCCGGTCCGGACTGGTCCAAGGGCTACTGTGTGAACTATCTCGCCTTTAATTTGCTCAAAGGCTTGTTGTTGCTCAGGGCCCCATTTAAAATCATTCTTCTTCCGGGTCACATGATAGAGAGGGCTTACAATCGAACTGAAATTCAGGATGTGCATTCTCCAGAACCACACAGCACCCAAGAAAGCTTGCGTTTCTTTCTTATTAGTTGGTGGAGACATTGCTGTTATCTCGTTGATCACATCTGTGGGGATCTGTCTACGTCCATCTTGCCATTTTATTCCCAAAAATTGAATCTCCTGTGCAGGTCCCTTGACCTTACTCCGTTTTATGGCAAAACCGACACGACTGGGAGGGTAAAAGAATGTCTCCTTCAAAGGTTGACCACCCGAGAAGGAGAAAAAAGATGTGTAATTGCTCAGCACTTCTATTATATACCTCCCAAAGTATAAAGCTGGTGACCACACTGGGAACATAAGCCAGATCAGTTTCATGATCAATGATTCTATTGTATTACAAGTCATTATCATAAAGTACAATGAGAGAAGAACCTTAGCCCAAGCCCCACACTTGAAAAACACTAATACAGCAAATACCGGATGGAAGTAAGATATGATATACTGAAACTGTGAGATCAAGAGGAACAAGCTTGAGAGCCAATAAATCAGCATTGTGACGAGTGACTATTAATCCGGTCAGATCTGTCGTTATCTGAACCCCTCATGCCCCACGTTGGGTGCCAAAAGAACTGTCGTGGTTTAAACCCTAGCCAGACAGCTTGTTCACTCACTCCTAGGGAGTGGTACCGGGCTGAGAGCAATCGAGCCCACCCCCCACCTGCCCCCGGCGCTCTCCCCTTCCCGCTCCCAGAGGAATGGGGAGGAGAACTGAAAGAATGCAACTCCCACAGGTTGAGACAAGAACAGTCCAGCAACCAATGTACAACACAAATCACCACCGCTACTACCAACTACAACAATGATAAGGGAAAATAACAAGGGAAGAGAATACAATACCACCTGCCAAGAAACAAGTCCCACCTGGAAGCCCGTGTCCTTCCGGGTAACTCCCAGTTACCCCCCACCCCAGGCATGACGTGTTGCGGTATGGAATACCTCTTTGGCTAGCCTGCGTCAGGCGCCCCATCTCTGCTTCCTCACGGCTTCCCCTCCTCCCTGGCAGAGCATAAGCTTCACAAAGTCCTTGGTCAGGGTAAACATCACTTAGCAACAACCGAAAACATCGGTATCACCAGCACTGTTCCCAGGCTGGAAGTCAAAACACAGCACTGCACCAGCTACCACAAAGGAGAAACATGACTGCTACTGCTGAACCCACGACACTGCTGAGCTGACAAATTCCTCCTGGGTGACCAGGCTTGGGTGTTGTTTCTCATTGGAGAATGGTTGTTTCTCATTGGAGAAACACAGGGCTGAGGCTGTGGAGGTGTCTCACAAACAAGACACCCCCACCCCCTGCTTCTGGAAGGACTGGGCCAGCCTGCAAAAAGCAATAGGCAGCACAGCAGTGGTGTGAAGGACAGGAACCCTCCCTGCAGTGGGATGGATCACCAGAGATGTCCCTGGCCTCAAGACCCACCACTGAGCTGCTTTTCACCAGGACTGCACCAGCAGGACCCTCTTTGACAGGTTGTCTGACATGCAGCATGTGGCCAGCAGCAGTTTTCACCAAATATGCTCCTTAGACATAAGCACCAGTAAGGTGCCTGACATGGGGCCCCACCATACAGCTGTATTCGGGTCCAAGAGGAGAACATCAACAAATAGGCAGTTCAGAAGAGAGGGTTTTTTTGTGTTGTTTTGTTTTTAAACGAAGAGACAAAATAATTAAGTGGCCTGGAAACTATGCTACATTAAAAGACATTATAGCACTAAAAACCTAGCTCTGACAAGTTCCGGCTGAAGCCCTTTTGAAGTTACCATGGTAGTTGATGCAGGTATTCGTCCACTCCTTCAGTAATGCTGGATGATTGTTTTTAATGCAATTCAACCACAAACAAGCAAATGTTGCTGAAATAAAAAGTACTTTTTCACACCATGACCCCCCCCCCCCCCCCCCCCGCCTTTATCTCTGCCACAAGCACACAGCTAAGGAGGAGGCAGCAGGTAACGGGGAGCCAAGCCAAACACACAATGCTGAACTTTGCTCTCTCTCTCTCCAAGGAAAGAAGAAATTTAAGAAGCAGATTCAGGATTTCAGCATCCATTTCACTTTCCCTGCCACCTTCTGAACTATCGCTCTCTGGGCCCCAAACAGGGGCTGGCAGCTGAACGCTCCACTCACTCCCTCTCAAACACCAGCTCAGCAAGCCTCGCAACACACTCCATGTCAGATGAGAAAGCCAAATATATTTGGAATACATCTTTCCTCCTTTTAATTAAAGGCCCAGGTAGAGAACAGCTCATGCAGGAGCACTCACTGTGCAAAGCCGCATCCAGCAAGGCCGACAGGCAAGTTGAAGCAAGACAAGACCCAGACAAAGGAAAGCAAGCATGGGCTGTAAGGGAGGAGCAGGACACAACTGCATTGACCTGCCTGGCTGTTATTTTCGCAATCAAACTGAGGTCTAGAAACTCCTATGGCCAAAGGGAAGGCTTTTCCCACCTGAGAACACCTGGCAGCAACTCCCCCAGCAGCACAGCCCTTGTCCCATGCACAGACGGAAAGTGAAAACCTCTCAAAGACCAGCTCAGCAGCAGTTACTGCAGCTAACTGGTGGAAGCTG
Source organism: Pezoporus wallicus (assembly GCF_028554395.1). NCBI lineage: Eukaryota > Metazoa > Chordata > Aves > Psittaciformes > Psittacidae > Pezoporus > Pezoporus wallicus. The sequence goes on along the minus strand of NW_026641894.1, from coordinate 22,479 downwards.
AGGAGTCACCTCCACATCTGCCAGATAAACCCCACTCCTACCCCAGGGACCTCCCTGCACCCCTCAGCCCAGGGGCACCCCAGGAATAGAAGTGGCCATAGCTCAGCCCCCTCAAAATATGCAGCTCCAATCAGGGCGAGACAGATGGGGAGAGGGAATAAGGAGCTTCCAACACTAAGCCAGGGAAGGCAAGAATGAGCCTGCGTGTTGTGCATGCCAGGGGCACTGGGTACTATGCCATGGTCCAGCCTTCTCACCCAGTGCTGGCCTAAGCAATACATACTGCTGATTCTACACAAATAACATTCCTCATTCTTAATCCAGTATAAATTATTTGTATAAAGACTTGCACTGAAAGCCTTGAGGTTTTACTAACAAAGCTGGGCTTGCACACAAGCTGCCAGGTATTGAGAACTAGTGTAATCAGCTAGAGAAGCTGTGAGCATGCTGGGGGAGCACATTCAGGCTTCACAAGACAGTTTAAGTGACTCTTTAAGCATCTCTTCTTTCCCACACTCCCCTCGACTTTAATTGACACCAACATGGAACAACTCAAACTGGGAAACATTTTACCACAGTATGAACTGGGATCACATGATCACTACCATAGTCCTCGAATGGGTCCATCCATTGAGGGATTTACATTCTCAGCAAAAGGCAGCTTCTGTGCTGAAGCGTGTTTCCAGCCAGCGCCCCAGTGAGCAGCAAGCCAACAACTTTCAGGATGAATTAAGGCCATGGCTTCCATGAAGTCATGCTGGTGGAAGGAAGCTTTGTTAAACAGACATGAAAGCTAAACCCATGCTACCTTCACCCCATTATTCTTTGCCTTTTCTAATAGCCATTTTCTCTCCTCCATCACTCAGGCTTTGCATGCTCAGCTGTGACTCTTTGGGCATGCCTTTCACTGCCTTCTGCTTCTATTTGTCCTTTTGATCTCCACTTCTCAGCTTGTGTTTTCTGCTGCATCCTCGTCCCCCATGCCCGATTTCCACTTTTATTAGGGTGCAAGGCAGAATGGCTCAAAGGATGAACAATGCATCTTAGCTGAAAAGGCTTTGAAACTGAATTGGGTTGTTTACAGATAGATTCCCCCACTCTCCTCCTGAAATAAGTATTTTACCTCCACCAAAGCACTTGTTATTTTCAGTTGGAAGCAATTATAAAAAGCATAAAACCAGGATCAGGAGCACTGGAGTATGATCACTTTCAAAAGAAACGGCAAACAAAAAAAAAACAGACAACCACACCTACCAAAAGCCTACAGTTTCTAGGAGAGGTTATTTTGGAGTCCAATTGTAAAGCTTCTGCTGCTGCAAGGACAGGTTAAAGCTTCAACCAGCTCCTAAATGTGAGCCAACACACTGGTTCGTGTTTGAGACAAACCTGCTGTCCTTCAACTCAGACCAGGAACATGTACGACAAAGCTGCTTTCCCATGCAAAAGCAACTCCGAAGAATCACTTCAATTTATGTGTGTTCTTTCAAATTTAAATACTGAAACTCTTCAAGCAATTTTGAACAAGTGACAAAGCACAACTACGTGGCTCCTGCCTCTGTCGCCACTTCCCAGCCAAAAGCTGGACCTTTCTTACAGAACCAGCATCTCCCAAAGATGATCCTTGGCTGGGTAACACTGTCCATAAATTAAGAGGCAGGACAAGAGATAAAGCAAAATATCATGAGCTGCAGAGATAAGATTTTAGTGCTTTGGTCTGCTCCATGCAGCTGCCTCCATCAGCCAGGATGCCCAAAACTACCCAGGCAGAACAGATTAAACCAGCAGAAAGGAAAAGGCCAGGATGAGCCTGTGAGGTCTGCATCTCAGAAAAGTCAGAACCATGAGGCTCAAGCAGAAATAAAAAGACTAATTTCCAGGAGAAGAGCAGCACCTTAGGGCCCACAAGCCCTAGGAACCCAGCAACCACAAGAGCTGGGCAACCAGCTTCAATGTACCTTCTACTTTAATAAGAAGTGAGGTCTCCTGGTGGCCCCCTCTGAAAGCATGTGCTGGCCCAAAACACATGGATCTATGTTCAAGTGCCCAGGATGGTTTTGATCCCCTCCTCCTTACACACATGCAAACCTCCTCAGGGTTAAATTTGGAAGCAGGGTAGGTTTGTATCACCCTCTGCCTTCCAGAAAGTTTCAATGTAGAAGCAACATCATCATTATTGCTAAAACACATCTCCTAAGCTAGTTCTTAGTTTCCAAAACTAAAAATTTCATCAACTCAAACTCAACGCAGTAAGATGCAAAGAGAACCAAGGCTCTGAATGAAGAATTCAGTATCTGAAGGGAGCCTACAAGGATGCCAGAGGAACTCTTCATCAGCAACTGTAGTGATAGGACAAGGGGTAGTGGGTTTAAACCTAAACAGGGGAGATTGAGATGAGATCTTATGAAAAAGTTCTTCCCTGGGAGGATGGTGAGGTGCTGGCACAGGTTGCCCAGAGAAGCTGTGGCTGCCCCATCCCTGGCAGTGTTCAAGGCCAGGTTTGACAGGGCTTGGAGCAACCTGGTCTAGTGGAAGGTGTCCATGCCCATGGCAGGGGGTTGGAACTAGATGATCTTAAGGTCCTTTCCAACCCAAACCATTCCATAATTTTAAGTCTCTTCACAGCAGCAACACCTCACACAGCACTGGATCAGCTCTCCTGCTCACCTTCCACCAGGAAGAAGGATAGGTACATCCAGAGCTTTGGGGACAGTGGAGTAGCTCACATGGGCTTACCTGATCCTGAAGCTCCAGTTTAGATGTTTCTTGTGAGAAGGATTAGGAATTATGGGCTGCAAATGGAAGAAACATTTGTTGGGTAGCAAGCAGCCATCGGGCTCACCCATGGCACAGGAAGAAAAATCCTCTGCAGGCTTTCAATGCAGCACAGAGCAAACTCCCACCAGTGAGCCAGCACTGATCACAGACAGACATCAAAGCAGAAAACATCCACAGAAGGGCTTTGCATAAATTATTCTTCCTGGCACATGTGAGACACCAGCCGAACTCTTGATCAGATGGGAAAGGCAGCTAGTCTAGGTGTGGGACAGGGAGCAGTGGTGGCAGCTCTGGCTGGCCAGGCACAGAGCTCAGTCCCCAGGGCCATGCTACACCATGACCCTGCTTTACTGAGCAAGTTTGCAACACCCTGTGGAGCCCTGGTAATTTCATTTCTTTAAAAAGGATGCAAAACATTCAGTGTCCACCCTTGGTCATGCAAGTGAGCAGATACAAGCACACCACTCAATTTGCAAGGCAGCTTTGTAAGCCTGCTTCGTTTTCTTTCAGTGTCTTACCAAGAGAGCAGCCCTGCCACTGTTAGGTATCTCACCATTTTCAGTAGCTTCAACACTGAAAAAAGCAAGACTAAAAAAAGAAATCACAACATTGGAAACAGCTGTCTTCATAAAAACTGTTTTTAAACACCTATTCAGTCAAAACTGTGCCAAAGGGGAGCATGACACACTTTTCACATTTATTCAGGGGCTCAAGCCTTCTCCTTAAATGCCAAAAAAACAAACAAAACCTCCTGCTGTGGGGCACAGAGACACCTTTGGCTGAACTCAAAGATCACTTCCAGTTTATTAAGATGGGGCTACCAAGCAGGAGCAGTGATTCCTCCATTAAATAGTGGTTTTCAGAGAGCCACCAGCACAAAGGTGTTTCCCAAAGCCCAGGCTGGAGCCAGATGGGCTGTCACAGCCATGCCATGCTGGAGGAAGGAACACACCATACGTCCTCTAGAAGACCCTGTCTGGAGGAAGGTAGGTGTGCTGGAGCTGTGTGGGGAAGCCAGATGTGAGGCCTGGCACTGATGCCAGCAGCTGAGCTATTTTTACTCCCCAATGGGTTGCAGTGACAGAGTAGGAGCTGATTCTCCTCTCCCAGCCTGGCTCACTGCACTCAGACAGGAGAGAGGGATCCAGGCAGCTCTCAGGGCCAAGGTGGGAGCCCAACACCTGCTGCTGCCAGAGCAGGAGGGATTTCAGGCACCACTGGAGATACTTTGCCCACACGGAGAAGCACCAACTCCAAAAATTATATTTTTTTCTGTGGCAGAGAGGCTTCCCCATCAGAACCCACGAGGGGGGGGGGGAATCAAATCACTCAGCCCAGAGAAGCCAAAACAGGTGATTATTTCTCCTGCCCACACTGACACCCTAAACCCTCCCCGATGTCAGCTCCCTGCCTCCTGGACAAGTCAACAGCACATACTAAATCCTATTTGGAAAAAAACAAAAATCAAAAACAAAACAAATGTCAAGACAATAAAAGTTTAACTCAAAAAACATATTCAAATTATTCAGTGCACGTCACTAGGATTCACTGGGTTTTCAAACCGGGCTTCACAGTTTCTGGAGGCTGAATGCTAGGAACACCTGCTGGAATTACCAAAGCAATGATAGCCTTCCTAGTGCTCTCAATTTTCTCAGGCTTCCTTCCAGGATTCCCATCTCTTACAGAAGATCCTGTTTTCCTTCATCCGGGTTGTTTCCTCCTCTTCATTCTCATTGCCCCCCACTCCTTTTTTCATCATTCCCAATGCTGTATTTGCTACATCCTCTTCTTGCAGCCCTCTCCCTGTGCTCAGCCCTGCACTGCTCACTCCAAAGCCCCAGTGGCTTCTCCCTTGTGCATCTTCATACTTGAGAACCCCCTGATATAATCTCAGCAGCTGCTTCTGCAGACCCACCTCTGCCCAGATACCCAGGAATTCGAGTTTGCCAGGAAGAGCAAACCAAGCAGCAAGCTGTGCCTCTATCTTCTTATGGCACAATGTATGGCACAGGTACTGCTTGGAGTGTTTAGTTGGAAATTTAGAGCAATTACCTCTCTCACAGATGAGTTAAACAGCTCATAAAATGCTGTATTTCACAAAGAAGGAAGGTAAAGGGTGCTTTGGGGTTTTTGTTGTGTGCTGGGTAGGTTTTTTTGGGGTTTTGTGGTTGTTGATGTAATAATACGGTGGCATATCAGATTTCTGATCACCCAACTAAATGTTAGCCCAGCATTTCAGTGCTTTAAGACTATTTCTCTCGTGGGTTCGAGCCCCACATTGGAAGTCAGGATTTGAAGACGGATCATCTCCATCACGAGGTGCTCTCCTTCCCTTCCTCTAGCCCAGATCAAGAAAGCCACAGACAGCTGAGAGCTCCTGCCAGCCTCCTCCACACATCCTACTGCAGTGCAGATCCGTATCTCCCCAGCCTGACCCCATCTTCTCTAAACATGTGCCCTTTCATGCAAGGCACTGCATTAAGCACAATAACCTCAACTCTAGAAAGTACCAAATACATTATTAATAGAGTAGCAATATAGTCATAGAATCATAGAATAGTTAGGGTTGGAAAGTACCTTAACATCACCTAGTTCCAACCCCCCTGCCATGGGCACAAACACCTCACACTAAACCATGCCACCCAAGACTCCATCCAGCCTGGCCATGAACACTGCCAGGGATGGAGCATTCACAACTTCCTTGGGCAACCTGTTCTGTTCCAGTGCCTCATCACCCTCACAGTAAAGAACTTCTTCCTTATATTTAACCTAAACTTCCCCTGTTTAAGTTTGAATCCATTACCCCTTGTCCTACCACTACAGTAGGTATACTAATAGAGTCCCTCCCCAGCATCCCTATAGGCCCCCTTCAGATACTCGAAGGCTGCTACGAGATCTCCACACAGCCTTCTCTTCTCCAGGCTGAACAGCCACAACTTTCTCAGCCTATCTTCATAGGGGAGGTGCTCCAGTCCCCTGATCATCCTCGTGGCCCTCCTCTGGACTTGCTCCAAAAGCTCCATGTCCTTTTTATGTTGAGGACACCAGAACTATACACAGTAATCCAAAGTGGGGTCTCACAAGAGCAGAATAGAAGGGCATAATCACCTCCTTCAACCTGTTGGTCACACTTCTTTTGATGAAGCCTGGACACAATTGGTTTATGGGCTGCAAGCACACACTGAAGCTGGCTCACATTAAGTTTCTCATCAACCAACACCCCAAGTCCTTCTCCTCAGGGCTGCTCTGAATCACTTCTCTGACCAACATGTAGCTGTGCCTGGGATTACCCTGACCCAGGTGTAGGACTTGTCATTGTTGAACTTCATGAGGTTGGCATCTACCCACCTCACAAGCATGTCCAGGCCCCTTTGGATGGCATTCCTTCCCTCTAGCGTATCAACCAAACCACACAACTTGGTGTCATTGGCAAACTTGCTGAGGGCGCTTTCAATCCCACTGTCCATGTTGCCAACAAAGATCACCAAGGCGGAAGAGTCCTGTCAGCATCATAGACCCTACAAAAGCTCTTCAGAGGGACTCCAAGTATTTGGGCTGTTTTCCACACCTCCACATCTTCATAGCATCCCAGCACTCGACTTGAAGGGCACTACTGCCCTCAGTAAGGCCACGGACAGACACACAGCTTCTGTCAAAGCTTTGTTCGTGAGTTAACACCACATGCATACAAAGGAAATCTCAGAGTGACCTGAGCAACATGTATCTTTCATTCTTTCTACACGAAATCCTGAATTGTTTGTGGTCAACACTCTGCAGAATCTCACCAGGGTACGGGTGGAAAGCAGGTCCTCACCCAAGGGCTCCCATAAGCCACCTACAGCCACTTGCCTCCACCAGAGATGCACACAGACTTCTTCAGACTAAACACCCCAGTTCCCTCAGTCATTTCTCATCAGACTTGTGCTGCAGACTCTTCACCAGCTTCGCTGCCCTTCTTTGGACCTGCTCCAGCAACTCAATGTCTATCCTGTAGTGAGGGGATCAGAACCGAACACAAGACTCAAGGTGCTTTATCAGGTCCTCTCAAATACGGTTGGGGGAGGCTCACTGCACAGAGCACAATGACCCTCTGTGCCAAGCAGCCACTGGACTGGAGCCGTAGCAGAAGGTTTTCATCTGAGGCTTCCTGAGAAGCAGCATGGAGTCACTAAAATGACCCCACAGCCCCTTACAGCCAGCCTGGTGCACAGCAGGACTTCGCTGGGCATTGGGTTGGCAGTTGCTGGCTGGCAGCTTGCAGCACAGTGATAGCACCAGGTTGGCAACTGCAGATCCCCATTCTCAGCAACAACCTAGGGACTCGATGGCATAGCTACTGTCACAGAGCACTGTTAGAAACCCTCCTCACTTCAGTTCCCTCTCTCCTGAGGGGGCAAAGCTATTTCAGACACATCACCCTCCAACTCAACATCAGGAGCCCAACCTTGAGAGGTCAGCAGAAAGCCCACCATAGGCAACCCCTGACAGAAACACAAGCTCACCCTGCAGGAACTGGACAGGGGACTCTCCCCTCTCCCAATTAACAACACAAGAGGCCTTAAACTAAACACATATAATAAGAAAGTAACACTTTGCTAGTGACATTACCCTCAGTGATTTGGGCTTCCAACACCAGTGTCACTAAGTGGGCTGGAGGAGGACCAAAATGTTGGCTCACTGCTTGCAAATTTGGTGCAGCAGCTCTTTCCCTTGCACCCAGCCAGCACCCCGTATAGTTTTTACCTTTGCTCCACTGGCAACTCAACTCCACTTGTCCTGGGCTCGTGTCCCCTCACTCACCTCCTGCCACCACCCAGACAGGGACATGGGACATGAATGGAGATTCCCAACCCACTGCTCCTGCGCTGTGCTTCCAGGGGCTGCCAGCAACAAATGCAATCATCTGCTGTGCTGATGCTGCAGTTGCCACTAATGAAAGATTGTGATATTAAAGCAACACAGCACCGAGCATGCTGTAAGGCTGGGAATTAACTCTCTTCCCCCTCTTTCCCAGCAGGGCAGCCAACTAAGTTCTGTTTCTTCCTTTACCTACAAGAAGGTAGAAATGGCGAGATCTCCTGACTCATGAAAAGTCCTAAAATTTTACTCAAGTTTTAACTACTGGGTCTGCAGCATTTGCAAAGACACATGACAAGAACTACAGATCAGGTCCCTTTCTCTGAGCATAATAAAGAGAAATCAAAGAACAAGCTGAACAAGCCACTGGGATATAGTAGCAAAATCACCACTTTCCTAAATAAAACTTCATTCTTCTGTTGCAACTATCCAAAACTTGTAACTTTGTGATACATAACATTAAGCTACAGTATGTAGGACTGAGTCAGGTCCTCCTGATGAATGAAAAAAAAAAAACAAACAAAAAAAAACCACTAAAAAAGCTGTTGGGCCTTTAAAAAGAGATAAAAAAAAATATTTAAAAAAAAGCTTTGCTGCTACTAGATGTGAAAAATTCCTCCAGTCTGGTTTCATGGAGGGAGTAGGAAGGTAAGTTTGTGACCACCTCACCTCATGCATGCCTGGTCAGCTCTGCTCTGCAAGAGAAGGTGAGATAGGCTTCAGCTCAAACATTAACTCTCCCCAGAAAACACCTCTCTCCCACAGCCAGCTAAGGAGCAGCAAAGCCAGGAAGTTAAAGGGCATTGCAGACACATTAAGGACAGACCCCAGGTCCCCTGTGCTGCAAGGAGCAGCTCGAGCAGCACTCAGCTGAGCTGACGTGCTCTGCTGTAGGCACAGAGGCACGAGATAGCTGGCTGCCCCACATGTGCCTTTCTTGAAGCCTCTTTCAGCTCCCCCTCAAAGGAGCCTGCTGGGATCATGCCTTCCAGTGAGGAGAGGCTCCAGCAAGCACAGGCAGTCCCTGCCTCAGTAGTGTTCTGCAACCAGCTGAGATAAGCCCTGAGTCCGGGGGTTAAGCCAGTAACTGTCTCGCTATAGTTCAAGGGTAGTAGAGTGAGAAAGGTACTTCAAGACACTACTAACCACATGCACCAGTTCCCATGGAACTGCAAAGTTGACTCAAATCATATCCACATTAAGTTGTGGGAAGGTTCATCAAACACAGAACTGCTCCACTGTGTTTCAACAATCTAAAGCTGTAGATACATGACTATGCTCCCCAAGTAGTTTTTCTACAATGCATGATGACATTCCCCAGGCAGTTTTTCTAAACCCCATAACTGTACCTACCTGCCAAGGAGTTTTTCTACAATACCTCTTCAAAATCCGGTGAACATTTTGGATTTCTAAACAATTTCCTCAACTATAATGATCCAACATTTACAGACAACTCCTTAGAAAAGTCCTCTCTAAAAGCTGATTCCTTCGGAACTTCAATACCTTGCCCCTCCAGCAGTCACATACTTCCAATGAGAAACCAAGTGGTTTGGGGAAGTTTCTTTAATTACTTATACATTTGGATCCAGCTACTGAAAACTAAGGCAATACAGAGCCACAGCAGAGCAAACATGATGTTCACCAGGTATGGCCTCTGTAAACAAGAGAACAGCATTTGGTGTTCCAAGATGCACCCTGTCGTGGTTTAAACCCAGCCTGTAACTTAGAACCACGCAGCCACTCGCTCACTCCCCCCCTCCTTCCTCCCTCCATTCCCAGAGGGATGGGGAGGAGAATCAAAAGAATGTAACTTCCATGGGCTGAAACAAGAACAGCCCAGTAACTAGGGTATAACACAAAACCACTACCAATAATAAGGGAAATAACAAGGGAAGAGAATACAACTGCTCACCACCTGCCGACCGATACCCAGCACGATCCTAGCAGCGATCTAGACCTTCTGGGCAACTGCCCCCAGTTTATATACTGGGCATGACATGCTGTGGTATGGAATGCCCCTTTGGTTCATTTGGATCAGGCGTCCTGTCTCTGCTTCCTCTTGACTTCCCCTTTTCCCTGGCACAGCATGAGACTCAGAAAGTCCTTGGTCAGAATAAACATTACTTAGCAACAACTAAAAACATCGGTGTTATCAGCGTTGTTCCCAGGCTGAAAGTCAAAAACACAGCACTGCACCAGCTACTAAGAAGGAGAAAAATAACTACTACTACTGAACCCAGGACACACAACTCTGAAATTAAGCTTTATATGAAGGGTTTGGGTGTTTTTAACATCTGTTCCTGCAAATGGGGAGGAGTGTGGGAGCATGAGAGTTACATGCACAGGTCCAGGACAGAGAACCCCACTCTGCTCCCATGTAGCCGGGATGCAGCTGCCTCCTCCAAAGCACTGCCCTTCAGTCGACACAGACACAACTCCATGACCCTTCAGTTGCCCCTGGGATTAATGTGCTTTGGAAGCAAACAGAAGGGTCTCCAATGAAGACAAGTTTTTGAGCTCAATGGCAGAAACCAAACTCTGACCAGACTCTGCCTGTTCAAAGTTTTTCCCATCCCTCCTCCCAGCAGCCTTAATTCACCACCCACAGCTGCCTGCGGACAGTAGGAAGTGGACAGTCCTGAAAACCACCGCCATTCTTTTAGGTTTTAGGGTTCTTCAACTCTCCCTTTTAAGACAGAGAAGCTGCCTCTCGGAATAAAAGCATTTACTGCTGAACTGCAAGCACATAAAACTCCTTTATAAATAAGAAAATGTACAGTGGGGATTTTTCCTGGCATTAACCCCAAAGACCAGACAGTTAAGAAAGAAGCCATCAGAAAAACTGACTCCATCCAAAGAAATAGTTGGTTTGTGAACAATTCTCTGAAGGGATTTGAAGCTGCCTTCCTTGTTAGGTGTGTTAAGATTATCTATTGGCTAAAAAAGCAAGCTTTCATATGTAAAACATTAACTGCATTTACACCTTAAATAGCATACCTAAAAGCATCTAGACCAACAAGCACCTTAGCAATCTCTCACAGGGAGACGGAAAAACTAAACCGGTTGGTCTCATTAGCATATAAAGTCTCCAGTATACTGTTTTTCAGTAAAGATTAAGTTGGCAAAGTTCTGCTAAATATTAGGAACAATACTGAGAATCACCAGTCCTAATGATTACTCAAGGCTGCCCAGTATTTTTTCTAGTATGGGACTACTATACAGAAAAACTTCCAGAGTGACAGGCATTCCTGGGGGACATAATGAAAGGGGGCAGTTTGCACATGGAACACACCTCCTGCTGTCTTTGCAAAGGGGCTTCAAAAGCCACATCAGGATCTGTTACAGACCACCTGATAAAGAGGACTCTGAGGATGAAGTGCTCTATAGAAAGACAGGAGCAGAGTCACGCTCCCAGGACCCTGTTCTCATGGGGGACTTCAACCACACTGATATCTGTTGGAGGGACAGTACTGCCCAGCACAAGCAATCCAGGAGGTTCCTCGATTGTGTGGAAAACAACTTCCTTCTGCAAGTAATAGAGGAGCCAACAAGGAGAGGTGCCATGCTTGAACTCATGCTCACCAACAGAGAAGGGCTGGTTGAAAATGTTACGCGCTCCAGGGCAGCCTTGGTTGCAGCAATCATGAGATGCTTGAGTTCGAGATCCTCAGGACAGTGAGAAAAACGTGCAGCAAGCTCACGACCTAGGACTTCAAGGGAGCACACATGGGGCTCTTCAGGAACCTGCTTCGTAAGATTCCATGGGATATAGCCCTAGAAGGCAGGGGGGCCCAAGACTGTTGCTTGATGTTCAAGGATCACCTGCTACAAGCTCAGGAGTGTTGCACCCCAAGTACAAGGAAGTGCATCAGGAGAGCCAGGAGACCTCTTTGGATGGATAAGGAGCTGCTGAGGAAACTTCAAAGGAAAAAAGAGGTTTATAAAAGGTGAAAGCAAGGACAGGCAGCCTAGGAAGAATTAAGGGAATATTGTCCAGGAAGCTAGGGACCAGGTTAGGAAAGCTAAGGACCAGTTAGAATTAAACTTGGTGTCCTGGGTTCAGCAGTAGCAGTCAATTTTTCTCCTTCTTGGTAGCTGGTGCAGCGCTGTGCTCTGACTTCCAGCCTGGGAACAGTGCTGGTGATACCGATGTTGTCACTTGTTGCTAAGTGATGTTTACCCTGACCAAGGATTTTGTGAGGCTCATACACTGCCAGGGAGGAGGGGAAGCCGGGACGAAGCAGAGACAGGATGCCTGACGCACACTAGCCAAAGAGGTATTCCATACTACAGCACGTCATGCCGGGCTTGGCCTATGCTTACAGGGCCTTATTCAACTCTATCCAGCACCTTCAAAAGGAAAAGAATGTCGGTGGATCTGAGGGCAAAGCAGCAGTCAGCGCAGCTACTCCAGCTCCAGGCACAGCAGCTTTACCACCCCCAGCGACAAGTACAGTCGCTACTCAAACTTTGGCTGCAATGAACAGCGCAGCTACCCCAGTGGCAAGTACAGCAGCTGCTCAAACTTCGACTGCAACAGACAGCTCAGTTACCCCAGCTCCAAGCACAGCAGCTACACCACCCCTGAGTGAACAATTGTTCGAGAGAGGAGATAGAGGAGGTATACGCCACGGGCTACCCTATGGTTTTACCTGGGGGATCACGGAGAAGACATGACAAAGTGGGATGGAAAACCTACTTCACCTTTGGAGGAATGGGTGAGTGAACTGAAGAGGGGAGCAAGGGACAAGACTGATTGTCCCATGAGAGCTACGGCTTCAGTCTCTGGTGAGCAGTTTCCCAGATGGAGTGGAAGAGCTGATTATTGGCGCTCAAAGTTGTTCATCTTGATCTCACAGTTTCAGTATATCGTACCTTACTTCGAGCCAGTATTTGCTGTATTAGTGTTTTTCAAGTTTGAGGCTTGGGCTACGGTTCTTGTCGCATTGTACTTTATGGTAATGACTTGTAATACAATAGAATCATTGATCATGAAACTGATCTGGTTTATGTTCCCAGTGTGGTCACCAGCTTTATACTTTGGGAGGTATATAATAGAAGTGCTGAGCAATTACACATCTTTTTTCTCCTTCTCGGGTGGTCAACCTTTGAAGGAGACATTCTTTTACCCTCCCAGTCATGTCCCCGTCCTGTCCCCCCCGCCCTGGACCATTCACAGGATCATTTGAGAGTTTTGAAGTTTTTGAATGGCCTTTTAATGCTGTTGAGACTTGTTTGCTGATCGTGATTGGGATTATCATGTTGGCACACATACAGGCCGTGTTTTGCCAGAAGAATTAGTAAAACACTTAAAAGTGATGAGCAGAATGCACCGTCATCATATGGCCATTCATTGGCAACAGTAACCTGGAATGACATAGTACCACTAACAGTGGATGAAATGGTTCATAAACTCTGAGAGTTCGAAGACAATCTCTCCCCTTCCATCATCTCAGCTGTGGAAAAACTGTCCCAGGACCTCAAACAATTGAGGGACGATCTATCTGATTTATCCAGCTCCTCACGTGTACCAACACACGTCTCAGCTATTAACAAAAGGTGCCCTATTGTTTGAGAGAGGAGATACAGGAGGTATACGCCACGGGCTACCCTATGGTTTTACCTCAGGGATCACAGAGAAGACATAAGGAAGTGGGATGGAAAACCTACTTCAGCTTTGGAGGAACGGGTGAGTGAATTCAAGAGGGGAGCAAGGGCCAAGACTGATCACCTATGAGAGCTACGGCTTCAGTCTCTGGTGAGCAGTTTCCCAGATGGAGTGGAAGAGCTGAGTTTACTCCAGCTCCTGTGATAACAAAGAATAATCCCTTTCACCACGACTTAAGAGTCCAATGCTGTGATGACCATTACACGGCCCCTGTCTCCAGCCAGGGGGAGGTAGGGGACAGTCGGATTTAATGGACTGTGCTGGAGGCTGAAATCAGCCTGACTGGGAGGGAATGGCAAAAGCACCCTATTGTGACTGGTCCAGAGGCTCCATGCATCCTCGGCATAGACTACCTCAAGAGAGGGTACTTCAAAGACCCAAAAGGGTACCGGTGGGCTTTTGGTATTGCTGCTTTGGAGACTGAGGAAATTGAGCAGCTGTCCACCTTGCCTGGTCTCTCAGAGGATCCTTCTGTTGTGGGGTTGCTGAAAGTCGAAGAACAACAAGGGCCAATAGCGACCACAACAGTGCACCGGCGGCAATATCGCACCAACCGAGACTCCCTGATTCCCATCCATCAGCTGATCCATAGACTGGAGAGTCAGAGAGTGATCAGCAGGACCCGCTCACCCTTTAATAGCCCCATATGGCCAGTGCGAAAGTCTGATGGAGAATGGAGACTAACAGTAGACTATCGTGGCCTGAATGAAATCACACCACCATTGAGTGTTGCCACACCAGACATGCTAGAACTTGAGTATGAACTAGAGTCAAAGGCAGCCAAGTGGTATGCAACAATTGATATTGCCAATGCATTTTTCTCAATTCCTTTGGCAGCAGAGTGCAGGCCACAGTTTGCTTTTACTTGGAGGGGTGTCCAGTTCACTTGGAACCGACTGCCCCAGGGGTGGAAACACAGCCCTACCATTTGCCATGGACTGATCCAGACTGCACTGGAACAGGGGCAAGCTCCAGAACACCTGCAATACATTGATGACATTATTGTGTGGGGCGATACAGCAGAAAAAGTCTTTGAGAAAGGGAGGAAAATAATCCAAATCCTGCTGAAAGCCGGTTTTGCCATAAAACGGAGTAAGGTCAAGGGACCTGCACAGGAGATTCAATTTTTGGGAATAAAATGGCAAGATGGACGTAGACAAATCCCCACAGATGTGATCAACGAGATAACAGCAAGGTCTCCACCAACTAATAAGAAAGAAACGCAAGCTTTCTTGGGTGCTGTGTGGTTCTGGAGAATGCACATCCCAAATTACAGTTCGATTGTAAGCCCTCTCTATCATGTGACCCAGAAGAAGAATGATTTTAAATGGGGCCCTGAGCAGCAACAATCCTTTGAGCAAATTAAACGCGAGATAGTTCACACAGTAGCCCTTGGACCAGTCCGGACCGGACCAGATGTAAAAAATGTACTGTACACTGCAGCTGGGAAGATTGGTCCTACCTGGAGCCTCTGGCAGAAAGCTCCAGGGGAGACTCGAGGTCGACCCCTTGGCTTTTGGAGTCGGGGATACAAAGGATCTGAGGCCAGCTATACCCCAACTGAGAAAGAGATACAGGCAGCCTATGAAGGGGTTCGAGCTGCTTCGGAAGTGATTGGCACTGAAGCACAGCTCCTCCTGGCACCCCGGCTGCCCGTGCTGGGATGGATGTTCAAAGGCAGGGTCTCCTCTACACATCATGCAACTGATGCTACATGGAGTAAATGGGCTGCACTAATTACACAACAAACTCGAATAGGAAATCACAGTCGTCCAGGCATTCTAGAAGTCATCATGGACTGGCCAGAGGGCCAAGATTTCGGAATGTCACCAGAGGAGGAGGTGGTGCGTGCTGAAGAGGCCCCACCATATAATAAACTGTCAGAAAGTGAAAAGCAGTATGCCTTGTTTACTGATGGCTCTTGCCGTATTGTGGGAAAGCATCGGAGATGGAAGGCAGCTGTATGGAGTCCTGGACGACAAGTTGCAGAAACTGCTGAAGGAGAGGGTGAATCGAGTCAGTTTGCCGAGGTGAAAGCCATCCATCTAGCCCTGGACATTGCTGAACGAGAAAAGTGGCCAGTACTTTACCTCTGTACTGACTCATGGATGGTGGCAAATGCCCTGGGGGGGTGGTTGAAGCAATGGAAGCAGAGCAACTGGCAACGCCGAGGTAAACCCATCTGGGCTGCTGCACTGTGGAAAGACACTGCTGCCCGGGTGCAGAACCTGGTGGTGAAGGTACGTCATGTAGATGCCCATGTACCCAAGAGTCGGGCCACTGAGGAACACCAGAACAACCAACAAGTGGATAAAGCGGCTAAGATTGAAGTGGCTCAGATGGACTTAGATTGGCAACATAAAGGTGAATTATTTTTGGCCCGGTGGGCCCATGACACTTCAGGCCATCAGGGCAGAGATGCAACATATAGATGGGCTCCTGATCGAGGGGTGGACTTAACAATGGAAACTATTGCCCAGGTTATTCATGAGTGTGAAACATGTGCTGCAATTAAACAAGCGAAACAGTTAAAGCCTCTTTGGTATGGAGGACGATGGCTCAAGTACAAATATGGGGAGGCCTGGCAGATTGACTGTATCACACTCCCACCAACCCGCCAAGGCAAGCGCCATGTGCTTACCATGGTAGAAGCAACCACCGGGTGGCTGGAAACATACGCTGTGCCCCATGCCACTGCCCGGAACACTATCCTGGGCCTTGAGAAACAGATTTTGTGGCGACACGGCACCCCAGAGAGAATTGAGTCAGAGAATGGGACTCATTTCTGGAATAACCTTATATACACTTGGGCCAAAGAGCATGGCATTGAGTGGGTATATCACATCCCCTACCATGCACCAGCCTCTGGGAAAATCGAACGGTACAATGGGCTGTTAAAAACTACACTGAGAGCAATGGGTGGGGGAACTTTCAAGCTTTGGGATACACACTTACCAAAGGCCACCTGGTTGGTCAACACCAGAGGATCTGCCAACAGGGCTGGCCCAGCCCAGTCAGAACTTTTACATATTGTAGAGGGGGACAAAGTTCCCGTGGTGCATATGAAGAATTTACTGGGGAAGACAGTCTGGGTTATTCCTGCTTCAGGCAAAGGCAAACCCACTCATGGGATTGCTTTTGCTCAGGGACCTGGATATACTTGATGGGTAATGCAGGAAGATGGGGAAGTCCGATGTATACCTCAAGGGGATTTGATTTTAGGGGAAAACAGCCAATGAACTTAATTGTATGCCGTTGCCTGCTGTGTAATACTTTTATAGCCCATCAACTAGATGTCTCCAGGTCACCAGCGCCTGGGCCTGTCTTCCCTCCAACCATCATCCCAACAGAGAATGAACTTCGATAGAACCGGATGAGTTCTGCAGTAAAGGAACGATCAGTATCAGCAGGCAACGATCTAATACAGCACACAGCCTTTCCTGCCCTGAAAGATTGTTAGAAGAGATGGAACCTGACATCATGGACCGAATGGACTCGGCAGCATTATAGGGATTGGTCCATGCACTAAGAAAATGATCTCTTTCTCTTGGTCTGTATGTGTATATGGATGTGTATATGTGGGAGAGCGATGGTATATTGAAAATATGGGATCTGAGCATGACGTGAATGGTATGGAATAAGGGGTGGATAATGTCCTGGGTTTAGCAGGAGCAGTCATTTTTCTCCTTCTTGGTAGCTGGTGCAGCACTGTGTTTTGACTTTCAGCCTGGGAACAGTGCTGATAATTCCGATGTTTTTAGTTGTTGCTAAGTGATGTTTACCCTGACCAAGGACTTTGTGAGGCTCATGCTCTGCCAGGGAGGAGGGGAAGCCGGGAGGAAGCAGAGACAGGATGCCTGACCCAGACTAGCCAAAGAGGTATTCCATACCACAGCACGTCGTACCTGGGGGGGGGGGGGGGGGGGCATTGGGGAGGGGTACCTGGGAGTTACCTAGAAGGACACGGGCTTCTGATCGAACTCGTTTCTCGGCGGGTGGTATTGTCTTCTCTTCCCAGGAGAGATGGCTGTGGGTAAAACACATGCTGCATGTGTGGCAATATGCCAATTCCCAGCACAAGCAGCAGGTAGGTATCAAGTGTATCCAAAGGCCATTCAAAACCTTCAGATTTCTTAAATGCTGTTGTAAATACCCTGGTGGTGGAGCAGAGGGTGTGAGGGAATATCTCCTTCATAGGTTGACACACACACCCCCCCCCCCGGAGGGGAAGAAGAAAAAAAAAGTTAAAAAAAGACAGATGTGTAATTGCTAAAAATTCCCATTATATATCTCCCAAAGTATAGAGGTGATGACCACACTGGGAACGCAAGCCAGACCAGTTTCATGATCAATGAGTCTATTGTATTTCAAGTCATTACCATGAAGTACAACAAAACAGTAACCTTAGCCCAGGCCCCCAGTCAATAAACACTAAAACAGCAAATATTGGCTTTAAGTAAGGTACAACATTACATATTCTATTTTATGACATGCTAAAACTCTGAGACAAAGTGGAACAACCCTGAGAGCAAATAAATCAACACTGTGACGAGTGACTATTAATCCGAAACAATTAATGCTTATCACAAATATCATTAGAAACACTCTGGTCAGATCTGTCATTATCTCAACCCTTCGAGTCCCATGTTGGGCGCCAAAGAGGACTGTTGTGGTTTAAGCTCAGCCAGTAACTCAGAACCACACAGCCACTTGCTCAAGTCCCTTCACTTCCCTTCCCCCACCCTCCCACTCCCGGATGTAAATCCCACAGGTTGAGACAAGAACAGTCCAATAACTAAGGGATAATACAAAACCACTACCACCAATAATAATAATAATAATGATAAGGGGGATAACAAGGGGAGAGAACACAGCTGCTCACCACTTGCTACCCAGACAGACCTGAGTAGCAATCTGCACCTTCCGGGTAACTCCCCCCAGTTTCCATACTGGGCATGATGTGCTGTGGTATGGAATACCACTTTGGCTACTTTGGGTCAGGTTTCCTGTCTCTGCTTCCTCCCATACACCTCCTTACCAGCAAAGCATGAGACTGAAGAGTCCTTGATCAGAGTATTACTTTGCAAAAAACTAAAAACATGAGTCTGAGAACAACACTGATAACAGACCAAATTCAAAAACACAGCACTGCACCAGCTACTATGGAGAGAAATAACTGTTACAGCTGAACCCAAGACAGAAAACTTTAAAAAAAAAAACAAAGGACATCAGTTTTCTCATTCTTTAGCAGCTAGGAAGTAGAAATAGGGAGAGGAGGGGAAGACAGCAGGGAGCAGAGTCTCACAGACAGCATCGGGAATGGGGACTACCCTGCTGTAAAGATGAGACCAGTGCTCCCATACCTGCTGTGCAAACACAATGGGCTCTACAGTCAACAGCCCTTTTACTCATCCATTATTTCTGGAGCATCTTGAAGTCTCACTTGCCAAACACCAGTACTTTCACAGAGGCTTTCAAGTTGTTCTGGGTGATGAACAAAAGCAGCAACACCTGCATCCATGGCTATGGACACATTCAGGAGACCAATAAGTTCTGGCTTTGCTCTCTTCAAACAGCAAACAAACAAACCAAAGAAGGGTTCAGCTAAGTCCAATACACAGAATCATAGAATAGTTAGGGTTGGAAAGGATCTTAAGATCATCTAGCTCCAAACCCCCTGCCATGGGCATGGACGCCTCACACTAGACCTTATCGCCCAAGACTCTGTCCAACCTGGCCTTGAACACTGCCAGGGAACACACCAATGATGTTTCCATTCAATAAAGTCTCAGAGGGAAGCCTGGTCAGGTTTGCAACTACAGCTCAAAAAAAGATTAAATTAATATTCTACTCCCTCCTTACCACATGACCCACGGAGCAACTTTGAAAACAAATGCTGGTCTAACAATGCAGCCTCTTCTTCAGAGAAGCTTGATGATGATGGCAGAAATATTTTAAGTTTGCTTGCTGAACCAACTGAACATTGTGTTTTCCAGAAGAACATTTACTGCATCACCCAAAAACACAACTGGTACCCAAATGATTTCACACTGGATTGGGCCCATTCCAAGAACAGGGATACATGCCATCCACATTTCAGTACTGACACAGTTGGACATTTATTCAGACCACACCACGCATTGTAAAGCTGGGGGGAAGCATTTACAAAAGTGTCTGCTCCCTATTTTCAGATGGAAACAGGACATTGTTGAAAATGTTAATGCTAAAGTTAGTCATCCTAAACTGTCAGCACTGAACACAGTGCTATGTAGGATGGCTACAAGTGCTCCAAGATACCTCCTTGCCTGCCCGCAATGCACTGGGGTCCGTGCTGGTGCCTTGCACAAGAGGAAGATTCTTGCACACATACATCCATCTTTGAAAGCTTGTTTTCATACCTGTTTGCTACATCCTCGCCTACAGGACCGTTCTGAGATAGGCAGAAGGAAGAACTCTTGCTTTGCAACTCCCACGAGGTCTTCTGGTTTTGAATGCATCAGGGTACCAAGTGGAACAGCAACATGTTGCCTAGACTGAAACCAGGAGTGCTTAAGGCAAAATTATTTTGTGCATAAACAGTTGACATTTGGGAAAGTTTAAATATCAAAATTTACTCCTCTAAAAGCTGAAAATAATACAACACATGACATATCACTGGCAATTATGAATCAATCTCCAGTTAGGAGGAACTCTCTTCAAAACCTGCTGTAATTTAAAAAGATGCATCTGGACTCAAAAAAAAAATATCCGAGTGCACCCAGTGCTTTGACATTTGAGGTGCATTAATACATCCTATGCTGATGTCTAAAGCCTATACTCATTTTCAAACCATGCTAAGCTTAAATAATTTAAAAACTAATTTTAAATAATTTTTAAGTAGTGTACTTAATATATATCAGTAATGCCAGTTTTACTTTTTGTACAAAACCACAATGGTGCTCAATTAATAAACTAATTTCAGCATGAAATATTAAGGATCTCTGATCAGATTAGAAGCTAGAGACTCCAAAGCAACACAGCCTATATTTTGCCCAGTTTTCCACAGATTTTAACTCTCACATTCATTTATTTTTCTAATTCTGGTTTAGGATACATACCATAGTAAAAAATAAAAGCAACCAAAACAGAGGAGTTGATTATGCCAGTGAAGTTAAACATTTGCTCTTGAAAGGAACATCTGTAAATACAATCACTGGTTTATAATTAGAATTTATTTTACTAGACTGTTGTATCACTTTCTTAATATGCATCTGCTAAGGAAGAAACATTCTGTTTCTCATTACCAAAGTATTTTGAAAATATATATTATTTTTCAAGTTAAATATTTATTTGAAAATAAACATTTCTAGAGGTGTCTCAAGTAGAAAATTGTTTAACATGTGTTTTACAGCCTTTCCAAACTCTTTTCATGGTCCTGGAGCCTGTCCACATTTGCGGGGAAATAAATGTAATGTTTCAACTTCAATTTATGCATTATTTCAGTGTGATGTTTTAAAGCTCTTTAGGAGAATGGAATACATCCATATTTCAAGTCATTTTTTCAATTAATATCTCAAAGAAATCAGCATTATTCTAACAGGAGCTTTTCTAACAGCCATGGAAGTCAACTTCCTTCATGCAAATCTCCTGGCTGAGATCAGTTCCCACTGACCCATTTCTTTTTGCACCTTTACATGACCCTAGCTTAAGTTTCTAGTCCCGGTACTGCAGCCCCATGGCACAGGAGAACTCCTTTCCCCAGCAATAACACTCCAAAGTGACAATGGACAGGGCAGGTATCAGTGGACAACGGCACCCAAGGCTGTGTCCTGTTTAACACCCCAACTTCTTGACTGCATACAAACACTTCAGATATTTAAAAAAATAGCAAGAAATCACAACAGACAGCATGATCTCAACTAACTCGTCGCTCCCTGCCCTATAAAAGAGGGAATGGGAGAAAAAAGGGAGAAAAGTTAGAAAAATTCAAGGAACAAAAATGGACAAAGAAAAAGATGAGGAGAGTCCCTGAGACACAAACCTTGCTGCTGCATGCACTGAAAGGGTTACCTTCACCAGTGCTCAGACTGCGTGGTTATGCTCAAAAGTAGTGAAATACTATTTAAAAACAATAAAACACAGACTAGGAAGAAAATCTGGAGAAACTGGAGGCTGCTTCTGGAAAGGCAATGGGGTTCTCCTGCCATCCCTGGCAAGGTATGCAGGCACAGAGGGACAAGAGCACCCACCACCATACCTGGAAATATAAGTCCTTTTGAAAAGGTTTTCTTACCTTTAGATTCATGTAAAGTACTGCAATAACTACATTAATTAAATAAGTAGATATATGTCCAGTTACTGCTGGGAAGGAAACGCGCTGCAAGAAACTGATACCTCTGGATGCTGGCTCCTTCTGCGCCAATCGCATATACTGGTTTAGAGGAAAAACCTCACAGCCTTAGAAAATACTCAAACTTGGACTCTTAACTCTGAAAATTGCTTGCAAACACATATTTTTATAATCAGAGAAATGGCCTCATGTTTCCAGCTCTGGCTAGCTGGTCCTTTCAGATAAATTCCAACTCAAACTGATCGTTAGAGTAAAATTCTCCATTTTCCTCCTCTATCTCCCTCTTCCGCTATCCCCTTCCATGTCCAACCAACCCTCACATGTGCCACCTCCCAGGTTTCTGAACACTACCAGAGCTTGTTCATAATCCCCAAAATGAAATACAAATGGGACTTTCACCACAACCTGAGGTTCTGCTGCTACTGCAGCCCTGCTCATGGGAAACATCAATGTAAAAATAAATATATATATATATAATTTTTTAAATGCCAAATCAGATACAAAATTAAGTTGGTGTCCTGGGTTCAGCAGTAGCAGTCATGTTTCTCCTCCTTGGTAGCTGGTGCAGTGCAGTGTTTTGACTTTCGGCTCGGGAACAGAGCTGATAGAGATGTTTTGGTTTGGCCAAGGACTTTGTGAGCCTCATGCTCTGCCAGGGAGGAGGGGAAGCTGGGAGGAAGCAAAGACAGGACACCTGACCCAAACTGACCAAAGAGCTATTCCATACCACAGCACGTCATGCCCAGGATGTAACTGGGAGTTAGCCGGAAGGGCTGGGAGACTGCAGGGTTGGAGGAGGTATCGGTCAGAGCTTGGTCGGGCTTGGGGGGCGAGTTATCGGTCAGTGGGT
>NW_026641893.1:0-11977 GCF_028554395.1 Pezoporus wallicus | reverse complement strand
AGCTATGTGCTGTTATTGCAGTATTTCAACGACGGCCTGACACCCCTCTTAATGTTGTCTGCCATTCTTTATATGTTGTAGGCATTGTTCAATGCATAGAAAGGGCAATTTTACAAGAAGTTGCTAATCACAGGTTGTGAATCTTGTTAAAAACATTATTACACCTTGTGAATACTCGTAAATGTACATATTTTATGACGCATATTCGCAGTCATTCAGGCCTTCCAGGAAGCCTTAGTGAAGGCAATAACAAAGTGGATAAATTAGTTGCCCCAGCATGGGCAGGACCCTCTGTAAATATCTTTCAAAAGCTCAAGCATCCCATGCATTCTTCCATCAATCAGCAAAAATGTTAGTTCGACAGTTTGGACTGTCCCTAACAGATGCCCGAGGCATTGTGCAATCTTGTCCCGATTGTCAAGGCCAAGCAGTAGGTATAGGCCCTGGAATCAACCCTCGAGGCCTCCAGTCTATTCAGCTTTGGCAAATGGATGTGACTCATGTACCCTCTTCTGGGAAATTGAAATATGTCCATGTTACTATTGACACTATTCTCTTACAGGACAAGCTATTATTGAATGAACACATCAAACTTTGAAACAGTTGTTGGAAAAAACAAAAAACGGGGGAAGAAGGACGTACACTGGTAGCAAGGTGTCGTGGTTTAAACCCAGTCAGGTAACTCATTCACTCACCCCCCCTTCTTTCCCTCCCCCTATACAGAAATTCATAACATATGCAGAAAGCTGTAAATGTTATGAATTTTGTGCTATTGACAGGAGACTTTAATGACCCCCCCTGCTATAATACATGGTCAGACATTAAGTTCAGGTTATATGACTAAAACTCCAGGTATCCTGGTCCAGTACAAGGATTTGGAAACCGGCATTTGGAAAGGTCCTGTGGAAGTAAAACTAACTGGTCGAGGTTATATGTGTGTAATTACAGATTCCGGTCTGTGGTGAGTGCCAGCTCGACGGGTGAAACCCTGGAAAGAGTCATCACCGCCCCAGCACCCCCCCCTTGTCAGTGATTGAATGAATTGAAATTTGAGCCTAGGGCTTTCATTTTATGGATGTTTTCAGTCCTCCTTAAAGTGAAGGGAGCAACCTTTTTTATGTTAAAGTAAAAAAAAAAAAAAAAAAAAGAAAAAAGAAACCACCCCCCGCCCCAAACCTCCAGGGAAGCAAGACCAGGGTGGGATACAGATTTATTGTGTGCATTTCTGGGCGTGGGAAGGTCTCTCGTATGCTCTTATCAGGGGTATTGGGCATACTGTGATGGACCGTGGACGTGGGAGCCCATATACAACTCATTTAATACAGTTTCTCTGTGATACTCATGTACTAGAAGTTGGTAAATATAAGTACGTCCAGGTTTCTATTGACCTTTGGAGACCTTTATAGATATTGCTGGCCACTTCTTCCAACATAGGCTGGCCACCTGTGTCAGAATGAGTGTGCATTTTGGTCAGTATGAAAGCCCAAGCCCCATGCGCTGTGGGGGAGGCAGAGCCTCTGCAGGGATGCCGGCTAAGGTTGAGCCTGCCACCTCGCACTGCAATGATGTTTCTCGGAGCTGGTTTGCTGTTAAGTCTCCACAGGGTCCTTGTGCCACGTTCTGTACATGGGACTGTAGTGGGAATAACGATTGTCTGGATTTTGTACTTCAAATATTGTAGTTGTGTTGAGCGTGCTTGTGGAATCCCATACGTGTGTGTGTGTGTGTTGAGGGCAGACGGTGTTCTGTGTATTTTTTTGTTGTTGTTGTCGGGTTCATGTAAAAGTTTTTAACGGGTAGCAATTTAACATTTCAGACATGAAAGGGTTAATGCAAAAGTGCGGCTTCTGGGAGGTATTAATGGTTGCTGCTGAAGCAGGCAGGCTGCTGTAGCTGCTGCCGAGCAGGCCAGCGTTTGTAGGGTGAGCGACTTTCCCTGGTGAGCAAGTTCCCTGGTGAGGATTTATCCCACATTGATCCCAAAACCGCCACTTTTTTCCCCTGGAAAGCACCCAAAATCCCGGGTTTTGGGGGGAAAGGAGCGGTGAAGGGGTTGTCCTTAAATCGCAGAGCCTGGAAGTGGGATCCGGCAGCAGGAGCCTCTGTGCAGGCGTGGATCCAAGGACATGGTTGCTGCCCCAGAAGCAGCTTCCCAGCCTCTGCTTTGGGCCAAGAAGAGGTGGAATGGGGCCCAGGTTATTGTTAAAAGCCAGCTTTGGAGGGGAGTTGGGAGTTCAAATGGTGCCAAATCCATGGAATTTGGGGGGCATGGGGGGAGGGGGGGTGTTTGGGGAAAAGAAGGGATTGGAAAGGGATTGGGGCAGAAGGAATGGGGTTTGTGGGGTGTTCCTGAAAGCGGGCATGGTTGGATGCAGCTTGGAGCGTCCTGCTCTATAGAAGGTGTCCCTGCCCATGGCAGGGATTGGAGCTGGATGAGCTTTAAGATGCCTTCAACCTAACCCATTCCATGACTCTGTGATTCCATGAATCCATGATCCCACACCTCTGTGCTGCAGTGTGGATGTTCTCTGGTGTATGGATCTTAGGAAGGAGCTAGTGGCACAAGGGAGCTCCAGAGCATCCCACAAGCAGCATCCCACAAGCAGAGCATCCTACAGGGCTCCAGAGCATTCCACAGAGCTCCAGAGCATCTCATAAGGATTCAGATCACCCCAAGCCCATCAGAACCACCCCCATGTCCCCATGCCCCCGTCACTGAACCCCTGATGGACCCCGCGTTGGACCCACCTCCCCCCCCGCTATGGAACCTGCCCCATGGAACCTGCATCTCTATGACATCAGCCCCAGCACCAAGGGACCTGCATCCAGCACCCGTATCCCTGGGGCAGTTGCACTTTGGGCACAGTGGTGGTTGCAGCTCCTTGGTTGCAGCTCCTTGGTTGCAGCTCCTTGGTGGCAGCTCCTTGGTAGCAGCTCCTTGGTTGCAGCTCCTTGGTGGCAGCTCCTTGGTAGCAGCTCCTCGGTTGCAGCTCTTTGGTAGCAGCTCCTTGGTAGCAGCTCCTTGGTAGCAGCTCCTCGGTTGCAGCTCTTTGGTAGCAGCTCCTTGGTAGCAGCTCCTTGGTAGCAGCTCCTTGGTAGCAGCTCCTCGGTTGCAGCTCCTTGGTTGCAGCTCCTCGGTGGCAGCTCCTTGGTGTCACCCTTAGCAGCAATGGCAGCAAAGGCTTTGCTCCGTGTCCTCATCCTGCTGGCATTGGCCTGGCTGGTGCATGGCTCCTGGGACAGCTGTGGGTGAGTAGCACCAGGCTCCGGGGCTCCTGGTATTCCATAGGGAGATACTGCTGCTCCCAACCATGGTCACACCAATGGGGTGGTGGGATTGGGGATCACCACTTCCTTGCCATCACCCCATGCAGTGGCACAGTGCAGCTATGGGGCACCCCATAGGGTCCCTTTTCCCTGCAGCACCCTATAGGGTGGGACAATGCTCGCCCTTCATCCCTAACCATCAAACGTTGGGCTTCTGCTTCCAGAGGGACCTGCGGTACCCGTCCCATGGCTGATTACTACGGGATGTCGCGCATCGTCGGAGGCGTGGATGCGCAGCAGGGCGCCTGGCCATGGATGGTCAGCATCCAGGTCCCCACAGCCAGCGGCTCTTCACACATCTGCGGGGGGTCCCTCATCACCCCGCAATGGGTCCTCACAGCTGCTCACTGCTTCGTTGGGCAAAAGTAAGGGGGAGAAGGGATTCCAGCCATAGGGAACAGCCAAGGAGCAGCTCCGATCCCGTCCCCTTCCCCATCCTGGATGCACTGGGAAGAGCTCTCAGGAGAAGCCTGCTTCCAACTTGACAGCCCTTGAGCCTGAGGCGCGCTGGGGCAGTTCTTTCCTTTGGGAAGCAGCAGGAATGTTGCTCCTTCCCACCCCTCTTCTCCATAGAATGGAATGGAATGGCATGGAATGAGATGGAATGGAAAGGGATGGAATGGAATGGACCATGGAATGGGTTGGTTGGGTTGGAAAGGAGCTTGGGGTCATCCACTTCCAAGCCCTTGCCATGGGCAGGGATGCCGTCCATACAGCAGCTTGCTCCAAGCTGGCCTTGAGCACTGCCAGGGGTGGAGCATCCAAACCTTCTCCAATCCATCCCATCCCAGTGCCCCAGCGCCCTCACAGAAAATTCCTTCCCTATCTCCACCCTACAATTCCCAGTCGGAACCCATCACCCTTTGTCCTCCGGCTCTAATCCCTGCTCTTCCACTCTCTCCCAGCTTCACCATGGATTGGTTCGTGATGGTCGGAGTCACGGACCTGGCTTGGGCCAATTCCGAGACCCAGAAGCGTGGGATCCGGCACGTTGTGGTCCATGAATATTACGCCGGCATCTCTGGTGGCTTTGACATCGCCTTGCTGGAGCTGGACCAGCCGGTGCAGTGCGGGTACCAAGTGCAGCTCGCTTGCCTGCCCGATGCGACGCTCAGGCAATCCCAGCTCTCCGAGTGCTTCGTCAGCGGATGGGGCGCGAGGGAAGCCAGAAGTGAGTGCCCGATGGCTCCATTGGCATTGGAATGCTGGGTCATGGATTCATGGAATGGGATGGAAGGGAGGGTAAAGCTCATCCAGGTCTATTGGAGGTTGCTCCGACTGGGGATGGAGTATGCCAG
Source organism: Pezoporus wallicus (assembly GCF_028554395.1). Classification (NCBI taxonomy): domain Eukaryota; kingdom Metazoa; phylum Chordata; class Aves; order Psittaciformes; family Psittacidae; genus Pezoporus; species Pezoporus wallicus. Next base: position 7,352 of record NW_026641893.1, on the reverse strand, counting down.
CCTTCTCCATCCAGCCCATCCCAGTGTCCCACCGTTTCCTTCTCTCCAACCTGAGCATCCCTGCTTCAGTTGGAATCCATCACCCCTTGCCCCATCGCTGAAGGTCCCTCCATGTCCTCCTTACGTTGAGGATGCAGAGCAAAGGGGATGCAGCCCAGGCCATAGGGCGCTGTTGATGGCTTCCATTGAGCTTCTCATCCTTCAATACCCCCAAATCCATCCTTTGTCCCCCTAATCCTGACCCCCTTTGTTTCCCCACAGCAGGGGCATCGTCCCCATCAGCCCTGCAGGAGGCCAAGGTCCGCCTCATCGATGTCAAGCTCTGCAATAGCAGCCAATGGTACCGAGGGCCTCAAGAGCCACAACCTCTGTGCTGGGTACCCGCAGGGTGGCATCGACACCTGCCAGGTAGGGATGTGCCACTGGGGCTCCCTTCTCCTCTCCCATCTGCAGGGCCTTGCTCTGCATCCCCCTTTATCCCAGCTTCAGAAGAGCATCCAGCTCCTGGTCCATCATCCCTACGCAGGGACCATAGAGCTTGGAGCTTTAAGAGCATTGAGATTCAACCACTAAACCATGTCATGAGCATGGATTCATGGAATGGCTTAGGTTGGGAAGGAGCTTAAAGCATCCAGTTCTAAGCAAGGGGCAGGGACGCCTTCCATTAGACCAGATTGCCCCAAGCCCCATCCATCCTTCTCCATCCTATCCATGCCAGTGTCCCACCACCCTCATATGGAACAACTTCTCTTTATCTCCAACCCAAACTCCCCTGTTCCAGTTGGATGCCATCAGCCCTCATCCTATGGCTCCAATTCATGCTGAAGATCCCTCTCCACACCCAAATGATGAAGGAGAACCCTTCCATCCCCATAGGCTGACAGTGGTGGTCCCCTCCGGCATTGCCATGGCGACCCATCCCCATCCCCGCTCCTTCTCCTCCATAGGGTGACAGCGGCGGTCCCCTCATGTGCCGGGACAAGCGAGCCAACTTCTACTGGGTTGTGGGGCTGACGAGCTGGGGCCGCGGCTGCGCCAGGGCCAAGAGACCGGGGGTCTACACCTCGACGCAGCACTTCCATGAGTGGATCCTCTACCAGCTGAGGACATTCCGCTCCGCGGCCGCCTTCGCGATGCCCCCGACATGGAGCCACCAGCACGTCTCCCATACCCCCGTCCAGGAGACAATGCCTGCGCCCACGGCCTCGAGCATCAGTGGCTTCTGCTACTTCCCTGTTCGGGTGCTGTTGGAATTCATCACTCGGATGCAGGACTTGCTGCAGGCTCTAAGGGGGGAGAAGACTTGAGGAGTGCCATTGCTTGCAGGTGGCTTGACCTTCAGTAAAGTTGCCTTATTTTCCCATAGAGAGGATGCTTTGCATGCTCACCTCTTTTTCTGGTCCATGGGGAGGGATGGGGATGAGGGATGGAGGGCAGGGAACAGTGGGAAGCGGGAGCTGGGAATCATATAGCTGGAGGCTCGTGTGCTGTTCCTCATCCAAACTGGATTAACACAGACCTGCGGGGGGCAGAAAGGTTACGCAGTGCAGCAGCCTGACAGCAGCAGAGCACTGAGGGTGAATGTCTGCAAAAATAGGATCAAGCACTCAAAATAGGATCAGGCACTCATTCATTGTCCATCAGTGACGCAGCAACATCTGCCTCTGTGCCACCTCTGGGGCCTGCTCAGCTCTTTCCCTGCTCTGATGGATGCACTTCAAGTGGGCTGACTCAGCTACCCCATTTGGAACTGAATGTGCGTGATTCTCTATCCAACTAATAGTTGATAGTAATGAGTAACTAATGAATGGCTGTGAAAAGCTTCCTTGCCCTGCTCCCGGGCGTCTCTGCTTTAATTCAGGATCCTCTCTGAAGTGTTTGTCTGCAAGTGCTTTCTCTCTCCTGTTTGCCTGTTGCCCATAGACTTTATGAGGGTTTTTACCAAGGCCATCTGTAACCTCCGGCTGCTGCAGCAGTGGATCGTTTGGCACTAAAGCTATCACTCTGAGCCCTGGAAGTTTGAGGGAAATGATGGCAAAAAAAAGCTTTCAGCATTTTCAACTATTTACCCTGCCTGCAGGAAATGTCCCCCATCCGATGAGCTTGGTTGATATTACAGGAGAGGGACTTGGACTAATTTAGAGCACATTTGCCCATGCAATGCTGGGCCATTAACAGATAATTGAGGTTGCTCAGAAACCAGACTCATTCTGGTTCTAATTCCCTCCTGCTACTGCACTGTCCCAGGGACTTATCCACCAGAGCAGATTCCAGACCTAATTCCCTCTTCTGTTCCAGGATTTGGTGTCTCCCACCTGAACCCAAACTGTCAGAAGTTGAAATTTAGGGACACATTTTGATTCCCTTGTTCCAGTCATCAGCATGAACCACTTGAGGTGCAATCTGTGCTCAGCTTCATGTCTGCAACATAGGTATTTCTATGACCAGTCTAAACCCTTCACAAGGCAAAAGGAACCGTATCTAGAATAAAAGAGAGTAGTTCTGTATCTCAGACTTGCCTTTTCCTTTAGGACAAACCTGTGACTGGTGGATGCTTACTTTATACTTACATACTATATTATATACTTGTTATATACTTTATATCATACTATATATATTATATACTTTATACTTATATACTATACTTATATATATATATAAGCCTGATTTTTGGAAGTGTTGCATTCTGAATGGCGAATGGAAAGGGCTTTAAATCCTTTATTCTAATAGATGGTGAAAAGGAGAAGGAGGTGGCAGAAATGCAGGTCCTGATGCCCCACATACAGGTGGTTGATGTGCTACATCTCTTCCCTTTTTGCCTTCTCATCTGGACTCATGGGTTGCCAGGAGAAAACCATGAGATTGCTCAGTTCTTTGGGGGTTTTTGAGTCCTTTTGTCTTCTTTTTAGTGATGTTCAGCTGTAACTAATCCATAAATACCCACTAATTGTAAGGGCAAACATACCATAAGGACAACAATAAAAGCATTATTCTTATCACTATGGCAGCATTATTCTTATCACTATGGCAGCATTATTTTAGAGTGGCCATTTCAGAATGACAGGACTAGAAAGGAGTCCCAAGAATCCACCATCTCATGGCCTGGCTTCTAATTAGAGCTCTTGCCAGCCTCCAGACAGGACCAAAAATCCCGATTCCTGCATTCTCGAGATGACTGAGGAGAGACTTGAGACAAACCACAAGCAGCCACTGGGTCAGCTCATTTGACCTTTGTTTAGATGAGCTCAACTACAGCCCAGTGCCGAGATGTTCTTTGACTTTAAAAGCCCCACGAGTCTCATTCCAGAGAGCTTTGCAAGGTACAGCCCCAGCTTCATGCTGGGTTTTTCCTGTCAGTTACCTGGGGAGTTACATCTGCAGCTTTGCAATCCATAGCAAGCTGAAATAGGGGAAAAATGTGCTTTAATTTGACAGGTCCATAGTGCTGCCCCACTGACTTGGTCACAAACGACAGCACCACAAATGGATTGGAACCCTTCCTATCCGCATGCCTGAAAGGAGTGGAATAATGAAGGAGCTCTCAAGGTGATGGAAATAGGATTTACCCATAGCTAAGAAAAGCTTTCACATGGGTTGAGATGCTCCTAAGGAGGAGTGAGGCAAAAAGGCCTCATCAAACCCCTCATTTTCACTCTGAGTTTAACTAAGATTCCCTAATGCATTGCTGCCCACACTATTGAAAGGAGTTGGTGGCTCTTTAGCATCAACCAGAGAAGCTGGTAGGGATAGATCTGTGCTCATTTAAATTAGCACTGGTGAAAAAGTCATTCTCATTCCTCACTCATTCCGGGTGCATTTTCCAAGCATATAGTCCTTTGGGATTGTACAGGGCTATACGCCTGGACACTTGACTGGTGAGCAGGGTGAGCACAGGTTTAAGCTGCCCAAAGCCCTGTGAAGGTCATTTAAGCAATTGGAAGACAGCAAGGGAATGAATAGCCTTGCATGAGGACATTAGGAAGGCTGAAGATCAGCTGTGATTTCAGAGCCTGTGAGGAAGCTGCACAAGAAGTTGATGGTTGAAGAAGAAGGTCTGTTTGGAGCTGCTTTGCTGGTTCTATATGGATCGAAGAGCTCGGCAATAGAGGAGCAATGTTAAGGTGCTGTAGGTCTCAGAAGAAAGCAGTGAGGATGGGATATAACCACAAGGCAACTGGAAGCACTGTTTGGGTACTTTTCTTGCCCTTTTTCTGGTTACCAGGATCATGAGTTCTGCACATCTCTCTTTGTCAAGGTGATGCAGTCCAAGACTTGAATCTGTCTGTGCTGAGCCTGCATGTGAAAACCAAACCTGTATTTTGCCTCTTGTTGACTACATTGTGCTGAACTACACAAAGATGCCAGAACTGACTGGACTGAGTCTTTAGCACTGCTGAAGTACTGATAACGTGTCTAGTGGCTGGGACATCCTGGATAGCAGTTTATCCCTGTGTTTAATTGGCCTCTCTTATGTTGCATGACTAAGAAGCAGGTTCTTTTTAGGTTTAACACTAAGCATGTATGTGACAGGAGTGCAGTGCAGCACTGAGTGATGGAAAGGCATGACCAAAGGCACCAGTTATGCGGCAGATGAGTGACACTTAGTTAGGGATGCATATGTATGTAGCTGTCATAGCTCAGCATGTAGGATGTGATTTTGCATTCTATGTCTTGTAGTGTAATGGGATTGGAGCCTCAAAGAGGCTAGGATGGAGGGGGTGACCAGAATAACCTAACAGGTCAGTGCTCCGGCCTGCATCCAAGAGGCCTTCAGAAAGAAGGAAGCTGCATATGAGACATATTCAGGCGAAAAGGCTGTGGGTTGAGTATCTGAATGCAATTCACTTATTAACTCTGCTTGTTTTCATAGTTAATGTTGTGTGTGATGGTAATCCTAGTAAGAACTAGCACCACTCCCAGCTTTTGGCTACTGTGGGGCTTCGGCATCCTCAGAGGAGAGGGAAGATGCTGAGGGAGTCCTCTAGGATTTTGAGTCCTGGCCTGCAAAAATGCAGGGTTGCTGCTTTTACTGGGATAACATCCTGTTAAAAAGGAAAGAATGGAGGTCTTGAACACAGGTAACTGAAAGATGAACATTTAGTCTGGCCTCAGGTATAAAATAGAACATGGGATATAACACTGTATGAGTACAATACCCATTTGTAATGGAACTTGACAAGTCGCAGCAGAGAAAAGGGTGCAATGACAACTACAGATGTACTACCAGCAACTGTGTGTGGGGTTTGGGAGGAGTCTGCTCTCTCTTCCAATCTAGATCAACTACAACGTAGATAATCATCAGTAACGTGAACACCAAGGGGTGAATTTTCTGCATTCCTAGAGGGAAGGTCTCGAAGGAAAACCCTGGCACAGTGGGGAGCCAGGTGCAGAACAAGATGGTGTGAAGCTTTCCTAAAACACATCACGAAACAGGGGTGGGCTGCCCCTAAAAGTGTCCGTTCTCAGTGAGAACCAGCAGGAGACCTTGACCACCTGTAGGTACTGCAGATCTCAGGGCCCTTGGGACTGTCACAAAGCAAAGCGCAGCATCCTGGCTGCATTCCACTGGGGGTAATTGATTTTGCCTCCCCGAACCTCCACTCGATGGGTCTAATTGAATGGTGTTTTTAAAACAGTGAATCTAATCAACCTCGGGACAAAACACTTCTTCTTGTCTCCCTCTTCACAAACAAGTGTTTTGTTTGCATTTTGCCTCTGTAATTAAAGTGCCAGCTGCCAATAGGGAAACAAACTATAGACATTAATAATCATTTCCCCTGTAAATACACTGTACAGTATTGCTGGCGTGGAAGTGCAGCCCTCATTCCAAGTGGGAGATGGCTGGGAGACACAAAATGATGTGTATACAGAAGTGCATTTGTGCGGGGGAAAAGGGAGAATGGCAAAGGGAGGGAGCTTTGTATGTGTGACTTAGAGGATGCCCACGCTGGATGTAAACCCAAGCTTGATAAGGGCTGCCTTAGGCTGCTAATAGTGTTCTGAGAAGCACATTCCTCTTCTGGGAAGAGGCAGGAGCAGCCAGCCTATGCATGGAAGCAGCATCACCCTTAACCCTGAATTCATCCTAGTCCACAGAGCTCTGATCAAAACACCTTTTTGTTGTAGTTTAGGTGGTCTGGGGGGTGGTGTGTACCTCTCATGGGATAGGTACTCTGATACACCTGGGAAAGGCTGTAGCTGGGTTGGTATGGTCTTTGTATTATAGTACTCTGTGCTCTAGCATGTTTATGTGGGACAGAGGCTGTGAACATTGGGGCTGTTCAGCCTGGAGAAGAGAAGCTGTGTGGAGACCTCATAGCAGCTTCCAGTGTCTGAAGGGGGCTACAAGGATGCTGGAGAGGGACTCTTCATCAGGGACTGCAGTGATAGGACAAGGGGTGATGGGCTCTAACTGAAACACTGCTTTCCCCCTAAATTCCTGTACTGCTTTTGGACCTCTCAAGCCATGATGCTCTTCTCCTTTAGGCTTTCAATGGGTGCATGCCAATCTCAGCCTCAGTAAAAGGCTTTCTGTTCAGATGGTTGTTACAGCAGAGCGGCAAATCCATCACCTAGAAAATAGTTTGCTGGTGAACACTTCTGTCTAAGCATTCTGGGAAGTCATTTGCCTTTTCTTTATGAGGAAGGAAGGCCTGAAGGCATGCAGATGGGGAAATATACACTGTTTACTGCAAATAACTTGAGAAAGGCGCTTCTACCAGATTGTGCATCTTCTCCTAGTGGATAGGAAAGACCCAGCACATTGAATTATTGATTTAGATGAGAAGAAATACTGAAAAGGGCACCTAAGCATATGTTTTGGAAGCTTCTGGCATCACTGGGAAGGCATCACAAACGATACCCTTCAAAGTATAGCAGTATAATGTATCAAACGCCTCCGGAAAGAAACACAACTTATACTCTTATTCTGAATACATATGCCCTTGCAATTCATCCTGGTTTTAAAGTGCCTGAGGGGGGAAATGAGCCTGGCAGCTCCTCCCTGTGTGGAATGTCGAAGCATAATGCATTGGATTATCAAATCAAAATGGTACTGGCACCCCTTCTAATCCTGTGCTCTAAAAGCTTCAAACCTGAACTGTGTGCACCTTGGATCTTGTGCAAGCCTTGTTCCTTAACTTGCTAGTACTAGAAAGGCTGGGTGGAAGAGGGGACTGAATCTCCTACCAGGTACTCTGAAGAAAGCCAAGACTTCTGGAGAAGACAACTTCTATTGCCATTTGCTAAAAGGCCTTGTAATACCTTATTTATTGCCAGCTTACAGAGTGGGGTCCCATCCACGACTTGAACTCCCAAAGGTCATGGAAACGTGTCAGTTAACAATGAAGGAA
>NW_026641892.1:0-12021 GCF_028554395.1 Pezoporus wallicus | reverse complement strand
ATTCTATGTGATTCCATGTGATTCAATGTAATTCCATGTAATCCCCATGTGAGTCCATGTAATTCCATGTATGTTCATGTGTGTTCATGTGTGTCCATGTGTGTCCATATAATTCTATGTAATTCCATGTAATTCCAATGTGTGTCCATGTAATTCCATGTAATTCCCATGTGTGTCCATGTAATTCCATGTAATTCCCATGTGTGTCCATGTAATTCCATGTAATTCCATATATTTTCATGTGTGTTCATGTGTGTCCATGTGTGTCCATGTGATTCCATGTAATTCCCATGTGTGTCCATGTAATTCCATGTGTGTCCATGTAATTCCATGTAATTCCATGTGTGTCCATGTAATTCCATGTAATTCCCATGTGTGTCCATGTAATTCCATGTATGTTCATGTGTGTCCATGTGTGTCCATGTAATTCCATGTACTTCCATGAAATTCCCCTGTGATTCCATGTGTGTCCGTGTAATTCCATGTAATTCCATGTTATTCCCATGTGTGCCCATGTAATTCTGTGTAATTCCATGTGTGTCCATGTAATTCCATGTATGTTCATGTGTGTCCACGTGTGTCCGTATAAATCCGTGTAATTCCATGTAATTCCCATGTGTGCCCATGTAATTCTGTGTAATTCCATGTGTGTCCATGTAATTCCAGGTAATTCCATGTAATTCCATGTAATTCCCATGTGTGTCCATGTAATTCCATGTGTGTCCATGTAACTCCATGTAATTCCATGTAATTCCGTGTACTTCCATGTATTTCCATGTGTGTCCATGTATGCCCATGTATGTCCATGTATGTCCATGTATGTCCATGTATGTCCATGTACGTCCATGTATATCCATGTATGTCCATGTATATCCATGTATGCCCATGTATATCCATGTATGTCCATGTATGTCCATGTATGTCCATATATGTCCATGTATGCCCATATATGTCCATGTATGTCCATGTATATCCATGTATGCCCATATATGTCCATGTATGTCCATGTATGTCCATGTATGTCCATATATGTCCATGTATGTCCATGTATGTCCCCCCCCATCCCCTCCCCACCCCAAGGGGCCACATGGGGGACTATAGGGCAGTGAGGGGGCCCAGGGGGGTTATAGGCGTCTATAGGTGTCTATGGGGGGTTCTACGCGTCTCCTTGGGGTGCTATGGGGTCTCTATGGGGTCTCTATGGGGTCTCTATGGGTCTCTATAGGGTCTCTATGGGTCTCTATAGGGTCTCTGGATCTCTATGGGTCTCTATAGGGTCTCTATAGGGTCTCTATGGATCTCTATGGGTCTCTATAGGGTCTCTATATGGTCTCTATGGGTCTCTATGGGGGGGTGCTCAGGAACAGCAATGGGGGGACAGGTACTGGCACCGGTACCAGCCAATGGTACCAGTAACAGTCGGTGGTACCAGTAACAACCGATGGTACCGGTAATAGGGGATGGTACCAGTAAGAGCCGGTGGTACCGGTAAGAGCCGGTGGTACTGGTAATAGGGGATGGTACCGGTAACAGTCACTGGTACCGGTAATAGGGGATGGTACCGGTAACAGCCAATGGTACTGGCAACAACCGATGGTACCGGTAACAGCTGATGGTACCGGTAAGAGCCAATGGTACCAGTAACAGCCGGTGGTACCAGTAACAGGGAATGGTTCCGGTAACAACCGGTGGTACTGGTAACAGTTGATGGTACCGGTAAGAGCCAATGGTACCAGTAACAGTCGGTGGTACCAGTAACAGGGAATGGTTCCAGTAACAACCGGTGGTACTGGTAACAGTCGGTGGTACCGGTAACAGCCGATGGTACTGGTAAGAGCCAATAGTACCGGTAAGAGCCGGTGGTACCGGTAAAAGTCGGTGGTACCGGTAACAGGTGATGGTACTGGTAAGAGCCGATGGTACCGGTGACAGCCGGTGGTACCGGTAACAACCGATGGCACTGGTAATAGGGAATGGTTCCGGTAACAGCCGGTGGTACCGGTAACAACTGATGGTACCAGTAACAGCCGATGGTACCGGTAACAGTCGGTGGTACCGGTAACAACCGATGGTACCGGTAACAGCCAATGGTACCGGTAACAGTCGGTGATACCGGTAACAGCCAATGGCACCGGTAATAGGGAATGGTACCAGTAACAGCTGGTGGTACCGGTAACAACCGATGGTACCGGTAACAACCAATGGTACCGGTAACAGTCAATGGTACTGGTAACAACCGATGGTACCGGTAACAACTGATGGTACCGGTAACAACCGCTGGTACCGGTAGCAGCCGATGGTCCCACCAATGCGGTGCCATAGGGGTGAACACACGTGGCCATGGGAACACACGGCCAGCGGGGTTTGGGGGTGTTTGGGGATATTTGGGGGTATTTTGGGGTGTTTTGGGGCTGTTTTGGGGTGTTTTGGGGCTGTTTTGGGGCATTTTGGGTCTGTTTTGGGGTGTTTTGGGGTGTTTTGGGGTATTTTGGGGTGGTTTTGGGTGATTTCAGGCAGTTTTGGGGCGTTTTGTGGTGATTTATGGCTGTTTTGGGGTATTTTGGGGTGTTTTTGGGTGATTTCAGGCTGTTTTGGGGTGTTTTATGGCTGTTTTGGGGTGTTTTGGGGTATTTTGGGGTGATTTGTGGCTGTTTTGGGGTATTTTGGGGTGTTTTGGGGAGTTTGGGGTTGTTTGGGGATATTTTAGGGTGTTTGGGGGGATTTTGGGTGGCTTTGGGGCTTATTTGGGGGCATTTTGGGGTGTTTTGGGGGCATTTCCGGCTGGTTTGGGTTATTTTGGGCTGTTTCTCGCTGGGTTTGGGTCTGTTTGGGGCTGTTTTGGGTCCATTTTGGGTCAGTTTTGGGCCATTTTGGGTCGATTTTGGGTCATTTTGGGTCATTTAGGGCCGTTTTGGGTCAATTTTGGGTCAGTTTTGGGTCCTTTTGGGTCATTTGGGGCCGTTTTGAGTCAATTTTGGGTAATTTTGGGCCGTTTTGGGCCATTTTGGGTCAATTTTGTGTCAATTTTGGGTCATTTTTAGCCATTTTGGGCCATTTTGGGTCGATTTTCGGTCATTTTGGGTCATTTAGGGCCGTTTTGGGTCAATTTTGGGTCAGTTTTGGGTCCTTTTGGGTCATTTGGGGCCGTTTTGGGCCCGTGTTGCATCGGTTTGGGTCAATTTGGGGTCAGTTTTGGGTCATTTTGGGCCATTTTGAGTCATTTTGGGTAATTTTGGGCCATTTTTGGTCAGTATTGGGTCCGTTTTGGGCCATTTGGGTCAATTTTGGGTCGATTTTGGGTCATTTTGGGTCAGTTTTGAGCCATTTTAGGCCATTTTTGGTCAGTTTGGGGTCATTTTGGGCCATTTTGGGTCGATTTTGGGTCATTTTGGGCCATTTTGGGCCGTTTTGGGTCAGTTTTGGGCCATTTTAGGCCATTTTGGGTCAGTTTGGGGTCATTTTGTGCCATTTTGGGTCATTTTGGGCCTTTTTGGGTCAGTTTGGGTCAATTTTGGGTCACTTTTGGGCCATTTTGTGTTATTTGGGGCCGTTTTGGGTCATTTTGGGTCAATTTTGGGTCATTTTGGGCCGTTTTGGGTCAGTTTTGGGCCGTTTTAGGCCATTTTTTGTCAGTTTGGGGTCATTTTGGGCCATTTTGGGTCGATTTTGGGTCATTTTGGGCCGTTTTGTGTCAATTTTAGGTCATTTTGGGTCATTTTGGGCCATTTTAGGCCATTTTGGGTCAGTTTGGGGTCATTTTGGGTCCATTTTGTGTCATTTTGGGCCATTTTGGGTCAGTTTGGGTCAATTTTGGGTCACTTTTGGGCCATTTTGGGCCATTTTGTGTCATTTGGGGCCGTTTTGGGTCATTTTGGGCCGTTTTGGGTCAGTTTTGGGCCATTTTGGGCCATTTTTGGTCAGTTTGGGGTCATTTTGGGCCATTTTGTGTCAATTTTGGGTCATTTTGGGCCATTTTGTGTCAATTTTGGGTCATTTTGGGCCGTTTTGAGTCATTTTGGGTCATTTTGGGGCCGTTTTGGGCCCTTTCAGGCGGTTTTGGGTCCCTCGCTCACGTGTTCGGGGCCGCCCCACGGCGCCTTCGCTTCCTCTCAGCTGCTTCCTGGTCCCCCCCTCCCCCCACACCCCCTTTCCCCCCCTCCCCCCCCTTCTCTTTGGGGGTGGGGGGAGGGGAAGGGAACCCCCACCCCCCCCCCCGCTCCCCGCCCCACACTTAGGGGGCAGCCGTGGGGCGGGCGCAGAGAGAGAGACCCCCGGGGCCCCGCCATGGTGAACCCCAACATGTGGGGCGCAGGTAGAGATCTATGGGGATGCTGGGGGGGTCTATGGGGCATATGGGGCTGGGGGGTGATGTGGGGATGCTAGGGGGCTCGATGGGGCTGTGGGGATGCTATGGGGCTCTATGGGGATGCTATGGGGCTGTGGGGTTGGTGTGGGGATGCTATGGGGCTCTATGGGGTGGGATGATGTTATGGGGCTGTACGGGGATGCTATGGGGCTGTGGGGATGCTGTAGGGTGATGTGGGGATGCTAGGGGGCTCGATGGGGCTGTGGGGATGCTATGGGGCTGTGGGGATGATGTGGGGATGCTAGGGGGCTCGATGGGGCTGTGGGGATGCTATGGGGCTGTATGGGGATGCTATGGGGCTCGATGGGACTGTGGGGATGCTATGGGGCTCAATGGGGCTGTGGGGATGCTATGGGGCTCGATGGGGCTGTAGGGATGCTGTGGGGATGCTATGGGGCTGTGGGGATGGTGTGGGGATGCTATGGGGCTCTATGGGGCTGTGGGGATGCTGTGGGGTGATGTGGGGATTCTATGGGACTCTATGGGGCTGGGGGATGCTATGGGGCTCTATGGGGCTGTGGGGATGCTATGGGGCTGTGGGGATGATGTGGGGATGCTATGGGGCTCTATGGGGCTGTGGGGATGCTATGGGGCTGTATGGGGATGCTATGGAGCTCGATGGGGCTGTGGGGATGCTATGGGGTCTGTGGGGCTGTGGGGATGCTGTGGGGTGATGTGGGGATTCTATGGGGCTCGATGGGGCTGTGGGGATGCTATGGGGATGCTATGGGGATGCTATGGGGCTGTGGGGATGGTGTGGGGTGATGTGGGGATTCTATGGGGCTCGATGGGGCTGTGGGGATGCTATGGGGCTCTATGGGGATGCTATGGGGCTGTGGGGATGGTGTGGGGATGCTATGGGGCTCTATGGGGCTGTGGGGATGCTGTGGGGTGATGTGGGGATTCTATGGGACTCTATGGGGCTGGGGGATGCTATGGGGCTCTATGGGGCTGTGGGGATGCTATGGGGCTGTGGGGATGATGTGGGGATGCTATGGGGCTCTATGGGGCTGTGGGGATGCTATGGGGCTGTATGGGGATGCTATGGAGCTCGATGGGGCTGTGGGGATGCTATGGGGTCTGTGGGGCTGTGGGGATGGTGTGGGGTGATGTGGGGATTCTATGGGGCTCGATGGGGCTGTGGGGATGCTATGGGGCTCTAGGGGGATGCTATGGGGCTGTGGGGATGGTGTGGGGATGCTATGGGGCTCTATGGGGCTGTGGGGATGCTGTGGGGTGATGTGGGGATTCTATGGGACTCTATGGGGCTGGGGGATGCTATGGGGCTCTATGGGGCTGTGGGGATGCTATGGGGCTGTGGGGATGATGTGGGGATGCTATGGGGCTCTATGGGGCTGTGGGGATGCTATGGGGCTGTATGGGGATGCTATGGAGCTCGATGGGGCTGTGGGGATGCTATGGGGTCTGTGGGGCTGTGGGGATGCTGTGGGGTGATGTGGGGATTCTATGGGGCTCGATGGGGCTGTGGGGATGCTATGGGGCTCTATGGGGATGCTATGGGGCTGTGGGGATGGTGTGGGGATGCTATGGGGTCTATGGGGCTGTGGGGATGCTGTGGGGTGATGTGGGGATTCTATGGGGCTCTATAGCGCTCTGTGGGGCTGTAGGGATGCTATGGGGCTCTATGAGGCAGTGGGATGCTATGGGGCTGTGGGGATGGTGTGGGGATGCTATGGGGCTCTATGGGGTGGGGGGATGTTATGGGGCTGTATGGGGATGCTATGGGGCTCTATGGGGCTGTGGGGATGCTGTGGGGTGATGTGGGGATTCTATGGGACTCTATGGGGCTGGGGGATGCTATGGGGCTCTATGGGGCTGGGGGATGCTGTGTAGTGCTGTGGGGCTGCGAGGGTGCTACGGGGCTCTATAGGGCTGTGGGGCTGCTATGGGGCTCTATGGAGCTCTCTGGGTGCTATGGGGCTCTATAGGGCTGTGGGGCTGCTATGGGTCTCTATGGACCTGCATGGGTGCTGTGGGGTGCTGTGGGTCCCTATAGAGGTGTATGGAGGCTGTGGGGATGCTATGGGTGCTATGGGGGGCCATAGGGATGCTATAGGGGTGCTATAGGGATGCTATGGGGCTCTATGGGGCTGTATAGGGCTGTGTGGCTGCTATGGGGCTCTATGGGGCTGTATAGGGCTGTGGGGATGCTATGGGGCTCTATGGGGCTGTATAGGGCTGTGGGGATGCTATGGGGCTCTATGGGGCTCTATGGGGCTGTGTGGCTGCTATGGGGCTCTATGGGGCTCTATGGGGCTGTGTGGCTGCTATGGGGCTCTATGGGGCTGTATAGGGCGGTGGGGATGCTATGGGGCTCTATAGGGCTGTGGGGATGCTATGGGGCTGTATAGGGCTGTGTGGCTGCTATGGGGCTCTATGGGGCTGTATAGGGCTGTGGGGATGCTATGGGGCTCTATGGGGCTGTATAGGGCTGTGTGGCTGCTATGGGGCTGTATAGGGCTGTGGGGATGCTATGGGGCTCTATGGGGCTCTATAGGGCTGTGGGGATGCTATGGGGCTCTATGGGGCTCTGTAGGGCTGTGGGGATGCTATGGGGCTGTATAGGGCTGTGTGGCTGCTATGGGGCTCTATGGGGCTCTATAGGGCTGTGGGGATGCTATGGGGCTCTATGGGGCTGTATAGGGCTGAGTGGCTGCTATGGGGCTCTATGGGGCTGTATAGGGCTGTGGGGATGCTATGGGGCTCTATGGGGCTGTGGGGATGCTATGGGGCTCTATGGGGCTGTATAGGGCTGTGTGGCTGCTATGGGGCTCTATGGGGCTCTATAGGGCTGTGTGGCTGCTATGGGGCTCTATGGGGCTCTATGGGGCTGTGTGGCTGCTATGGGGCTCTATGGGGCTGTATAGGGCTGTGTGGCTGCTATGGGGCTCTATGGGGCTCTATAGGGCTGTGGGGATGCTATGGGGCTCTATGGGGCTCTATAGGGCTGTGGGGATGCTATGGGGCTGTATAGGGCTGTGGGGCTGCTATGGGGCTCTATGGGGCTGTATAGGGCTGTGGGGATGCTATGGGGCTCTATGGGGCTGTATAGGGCTGTGGGGGTGCTATGGGGCTGTATAGGGCTGTGGGGATGCTATGGGGCTCTATAGGGCTGTGGGGATGCTATGGGGCTGTATAGGGCTGTGTGGCTGCTATGGGGCTCTATGGGGCTGTATAGGGCTGTGGGGATGCTATGGGGCTCTATGGGGCTGTATAGGGCTGTGTGGCTGCTATGGGGCTCTATGGGGCTCCATGGGGCTGTGTGGCTGCTATGGGGCTCTATGGGGCTCTATAGGGCTGTGGGGATGCTATGGGGCTCTATAGGGCTGTGGGGATTCTATGGGGCTCTATGGGATGCTCTGGGATGCTATAGGGCTGCTATAGGCTGCAAGGGTGGACCACTAGGATGCTATAGGGATGCTATGGGTCTCTATGGGTCTCTATGGGTCTCTATGGGGCTCTATGGGGCTCTATGGCTGCTATGGGGTGCCTATAGGGGTGTATGGAGGCTGTGTGGATACTATGGGATGCTATAGGGATGCTCTGGGCTGCAATGGAGGGACCATAGGGATGCTATGGGGCTCTATGGGGCTCTATGGGGCTCTATGGGGCTCTATGGGGCTCTATGGGGCAGGGAGGTCCCGGGGGGGCCCCGGCGGGTTCCTGCCCCACAACTTGGGGCCCATTTAAAGCACAAAAAGGGAAATGGGAGCAGAAGTGAAAGGGGGCGAATGGGGGGGGGGAAAATGGGGCCAGACCCACACATTGCCCCACATTGCCCCCCATTACCCCCCATTACCCCCCATTGCCCCCCATTACCCCCCATTGCCCCCCATTACCCCCCCATTGCACACACGTGTTTCCCCCCCCATAAGTGACTCAATGGGATATGCAAATGAGGGGGGCGATATGCAAATGAGATGGGGGGAAGAATCGATATGCAAATGAGGGGGGGGAGGCCCCAATGGGGCCAGGAAAGGGATAAACCATAGGTAAAGAAAGGGGGGGAGCCCCATATATTGGGGTCCCCATCGCATATATAGGGGTCACCCCATATATCGGGGTCCCCATCACATCCCTATGGGGTCACCCCATATATCGGGGTCCCCATCACATCCCTATGGGGTCACCCCATATATCGGGGTCCCCATCACATCCCTATGGGGTCCCCCCATATATCGGGGTCCCCATCGCATCCCTATGGTGTCCCCCCATATATCGGGGTCCCCATCACATCCCTATGGGCTCCCCCCCATATTGGGGTCCCCATTACATCCCTATGGGGTCCCCCCATATATTGGTGTCCCCATCACATACATTGGGGTCCCCCCCATATTGGGGTCCCCATCACATCCCTATGGGCTCCCCCCCATATCGGGGTCCCCATCACATCCCTATGGGGTCCCCCCCATATTGGGGTCCCCATCACATCCCTATGGGCTCCCCCCCCATATTGGGGTCCCCATCACATACATTGGGGTCCCCCCTATCTTGGTGTCCCCATTACATCCCTATGGGGTCCCCCCATATATCGGGGTCCCCATCACATCCATTGGGGTCCCCCCATATATTGGGGTCCCCATCACATCCCTATGGGGTCCCCCCATATATTGGGGTCCCCATCCCATACATTGGGGTCCCCCCATATATTGGGGTCCCCATCTCATACATTGGGGTCTCCCCCATATTGGGGTCCCCATCACATCCCTATGGGGTCCCCCCATATATTGGGGTCCCCATCACATACATTGGGGTCCCCCCCATATTGGGGTCCCCATCACATCCCTATGGGGTCCCCCCATACATTGGGGTCCCCATCACATACATTGGAGTCCCCCCCATATTGGGGTCCCCATCCCATATATTGGGGTCCCCCCATATATTGGGGTCCCCATCACATCCCTATGGGGTCCCCCCCATATCGGGGTCCCCATCCCATATATTGGGGTCCCCCCATATTGGGGTCCCCATCGCATCCCTATGGGGTCCCCCCATATATTGGGGTCCCCATCATATCCCTATGGGGTCCCCCCATATATTGGGGTCCCCATTATATATATAGGGGTCACCCCATATATTGGGGTCCCCATCACATCCCTATGGGGTCCCCCCATATATTGGGCTCCCCATCGCATCCCTATGGGGTCCCCCCATATATCGGGGTCCCCATCACTTACATTGGTGTCCCCCCATATATCGGGGTCCCCATCACATCCCTATGGGCTCCCCCCCATATTGGGGTCCCCATTACATCCCTATGGGGTCCCCCCATATATTGGTGTCCCCATCACATACATTGGGGTCCCCCCCATATTGGGGTCCCCATCACATCCCTATGGGGTCCCCCCCATATTGGGGTCCCCATCACATCCCTATGGGGTCACCCCCTATATTGGGGTCCCCATCGCATCCCTATGGGGTCCCCCCCATATTGGGGTCCCCATCACATACATTGGGGTCCCCCCTATCTTGGTGTCCCCATTACATCCCTATGGGGTCACCCCATATATCGGGGTCCCCATCACATCCATTGGGGTCCCCCCATATATTGGTGTCCCCATCACATCCCTATGGCTTCCCCCCCTATATTGGGGTCCCCATCACATACATTGGGGTCCCCCCCATATTGGGGTCCCCATCACATCCCTATGGGGTCCCCCCATATATTGGGGTCCCCATCACATACATTGGGGTCCCCCCCATATTGGGGTCCCCATCACATCCCTATGGCTTCCCCCCATATTGGGGTCCCCATCCCTTACATTGGGGTCCCCCCCATATTGGGGTCCCCATCACATACATTGGGGTCCCCCCATATATTGGGGTCCCCATCACATCCCTATGGGGTCCCCCCATATATCGGGGTCCCCATCGCATCCCTATGGGCTCCCCCCTATATTGGGGTCCCCATCACATACATTGGGGTCCCCCCATATATTGCGGTCCCCATCTCATACATTGGGGTCCCCCCATATATCGGGGTCCCCATCGCATCCCTATGGGGTTCCCCCATACATTGGGGTCCCCATCGCATCCCTATGGGGTCCCCCCATATATCGGGGTCCCCATCGCATCCCTATGGGGTCCCCCCATATATTGGGGTCCCCATCGACCCCAATATGTATGGGGGGGACCCCAATATAAGGGGGGACCCCATAGGGATGTGATGGGGACCCCAATGTATGTGATGGGGACCCCATAGGGGGAAGCCATAGGGATGTGATGGGGACCCCAATGGATGTGATGGGGACCCCGATATGGGGTGACCCCATAGGGATGTAATGGGGACACCAAGATAGGGGGGACCCCAAGTTATGGTATGGGGACCCCAATATGGGGGGGACCCCATAGGGATGCGATGGGGACCCCAATATAGGGGGTGACCCCATAGGGATGTGATGGGGACCCCGATATGGGGGGGAGCCCATAGGGATGTGATGGGGACCCCAATATGGGGGGGACCCCAATGTATGTGATGGGGACACCAATATATGGGGGGACCCCATAGGGATGTAATGGGGACCCCAATATGGGGGGGGCCCATAGGGATGTGATGGGGACCCCGATATATGGGGGGACACCAATGTAAGTGATGGGGACCCCGATATATGGGGGGACCCCATAGGGATGCGATGGGGAGCCCAATATATGGGGGGACCCCATAGGGATGTGATGGGGACCCCAATATATGGGGTGACCCCTATATATATAATGGGGACCCCAATATATGGGGGGGTGATAGGATATGATGGGGACCCCAATATATGGGGGGACCCCATATGCGATGGGGACCCCAATATGGGGGGGGGGACCCCAATAGGGGGATGGGGACCCCGATATGGGGGGGACCCCATAGGGATGGGCTGGGGACCCCAATATATGGGGGGACCCCAATATATGGGATGGGGACCCCAATATGGGGGGACTCCAATGTGTATGATGGGGACCCCAATGTATGGGGGACCCCATAGGGATGTGATGGGGACCCCAATATGGGGGGACCCCAATGTATGTGATGGGGGACCCCAATATATGGGGGGACCCCATAGGGATGTGATGGGGACCCCAATATGGGGGAGACCCCAATGTATGAGATGGGGACCCCAATATATGGGGGGACCCCAATGTATGGATGGGGACCCCAATATATGGGGGACCCCATAATGTGATGGGGACCCCAATATATGGGGGGACCCCAATGGGGGTGATGGGGACCCCGATATATGGGGGACCCCATAGGGATGGAATGGGGACACCAAGAGGCCCTAGGGGGGACCCCAATGTATGTGATGGGGACCCCAATATGGGGGGGGAGCCCATAGGGATGTGATGGGGACCCCAATATGGGGGGGACCCCATAGGGATGTGATGGGGACCCCGATATGGGGGGGAGCCCATAGGGATGTGAGGGGGACCCCAAAATGGGGGGGAACCCAATGTATGTGATGGGGACACCAATATATGGGGGGACCCCATAGGGATGTAATGGGGACCCCAATATGGGGGGGGCCCATAGGGATGTGATGGGGACCCCGATATATGGGGGGACACCATAGGGATGCGATGGGGACCCCGATATATGGGGGGACCCCATAGGGATGTGATGGGGACCCCGATATATGGGGTGACCCCAT
>NW_026641891.1:0-11965 GCF_028554395.1 Pezoporus wallicus | reverse complement strand
CACTGAGCCATGGGTTACCAGGGACCCTAGCTCCAGCCCTACAGGCCTCCTGGAGCCTGGAGAGGTGTCTTTCCTGAGAGAGATGTTAATGATGTTATTTAATCATTGTGAGGAGGGAGGGGAGGCACAAGGTCTATTTGTGTCCCTTTAATAAACCATGTTTGACCTGCTGATCTTTAACCTGCTGTCGTGGTTTAAACCCAGTCAGGTAACTTGTTCACTCACTCCCAGTGAGTGGTGCCGAGCTGACAACAATCGAGGTCCGTGTCCGTCTCCCCCCCCCCCCCCCCCCCAGCACCGGGGCTCTCCCCTTCCCCGCTCCCGGAGGAACGGGGAGGAGGATCGAGAGAGTGCAACTCCTACGGGTTGAGACAACAACAGTCCAGCAACAAATCACCACCGCTACTATCAGTTAAAACAATGATAAGGGAAAATAACAAGGGAAGAGAATACGATACCACCGGCCAAGAAAGCGAGTTCCACCCGGAAGCCCGTGTCCTTCCGGGTAACTCCCAGTTACCCCACCCCTCACCCCGGGCATGACGTGCTGTGGCATGGAATACCTCCCCGGCTAGCCCGGGTCAGGCGCCCCGTCCCTGCTCCCTCACAGCTTCCCCTCCTCCCTGGCAGAGCATGAGCCTCGCAGAGTCCTTGGTCAGGGTAAACATCACTTAGCAACAACCGAAAACATCGGCTTCACCAACACTGTTCTCAAGCCGGAAGCCAAAACACAGCACTGCACCAGCCAACACAAAGGAAAAACATGACTGCCACTGCCGAACCCAGGACACCTGCCTGGGAAGCCCTTAACCTCATCTATTAAGGAATAAAGATGTTGCCATGGCAATGGGATGATGGGAGGGAGCAGGGTCCCAGGAACTGTACCTGGGGTGAGGATGAGGACACTCTGGCCCAACACCAGCACTCAGGTGGGGTGGTGCTGGGTGTGCCATGGCTTTTGTGAGGGGCCAAGTCCCGCATATGGGGTCCCTGAGGTCAGCAGAGCAGAGATGTGCTGTACACTAGCTGGATATTGATCCCTGGTCTTGACAGTTTAATACCTCTGTTTATAGGGGAATATAGTTACATTGATGGCATTAAATGAGTTACTAATTATATCAATGCAAACACAATTAAAAGGATCCTTGCACATAGGCCACCACAAGTGGGAGCCACTGCTCTTGTTGCACAGCTGCCCCCGGGAAAGGCCTGCCTGGCTGCTCCTACGTGCATGGTGGGAGGATGCTCTGGGGTTGTGTATGTCCCTGCAAGGTTAAAGGGTGGCCGTCTGAGGGAGGCATGCCTGTCTGGGGTTGTGTGTTCCCATCTAGTGTCATGCATACATGTCTGGCATTGTATGTGCCCTGCTGGGGTTGTGCATGCACATATGGGGTTGTGCATGCATGTATAGGGTTGTTTGTGCCTGTCTAGGGAGCGTGCTGTCATGGTTTAGACCCAGCCGGTAACTCAGCACCATGCAGCCACTCATTCACCCCTCCCCTAAACCCCCCCCCCCCCAGGCGAGATGAGGAAGAGAATGGGAAGAATGTAAAATCCACAGGTTGAGATAAGAACACTTTAATAACACTTTAATAGCTAAAGTAAAATACAGTGATAATAGAAAGAATACCAATAATAATAATAGTAGTAAACAACAAGAGAAAAAATGAAAGCTCAGAAAACACAAGTGATGCACGATGCAATTGCTCACAACCCAATGACTAATACACAGCCCAACCCAAGCAACGATCTGGGCCTTCTGGGTAACTCCCCCCAGTTTATATACTGGGCATGATGTGGTAACTCCCCGTGGGAGTTACATTCTTTCGATTCTCCTCCCCATTCCTCCCGGAGCAGGGTGGAGGAAGGGCAGTGTGAGAGAGCGGCTGTGTGGTTCTGAGTTACCGGCTGGGCTTAAACCACGACACTCTGGAAAAACTGGCAAAGCTGCTTCAGTTTGGTTTGAAAATGATTCAGGCAATCCTCTGTTATAGATGTGAATGGCTCTACTGCAGTCTTACATGCGCTACAGTTTTCCCTGCAGAATCCTTAAATATTGTTTGTGACTCAGAATGTTTTTTGATTGTTACCATGCCTTTCTTTTAGTGTGTTAAAAGAAATCAATAACCGTGCACTTTTTGACATTTTGCTGAAGCTAAAACATTGTTTGGAAACTAGGAATTATTCTGTTTTCATTGGACCTATTAGATCGCATTCCAACCTACCTTGCCCTTTAACTGCAGGTAACAACATAGCATACTCCTTGACTGTTAACACTGTGCAGTTTACTTCTGCAGCTGCTTCCCATTCCTTTTTTCATCAGAAAGCCTCTGTTTTAAAGAAACAATTTCACCAGTTTTCTTCTCAAGCAAAGCAAATTGTCGGGTCTTGCCCTGATTGTCACTCAGGAGCTCAATCCTCATTTGCCATGGGTGTAAATCCTCGTGGCTTAAACATGAATGAGATTTGGCAAACAGATGTTACACACATTGCTTCCTTTGGTGTCTTCAAATATGTGCATGTGTCTATTGACACATTTTCACATATGATTTCAACCTCTGCCCATAAAGGAGAGAAGGCTCATGTTGTTATCCAGCATATAAAACGTGCATTTGCTACCTTAGGAGTCCCTTCCCAGTTGAAAACAGATAATGGCCCTGCATATAATTCGTTAGCTTTATCATTATTTTTACAGCAATGTGGTGTCACGCATGTCACTGGTATTCCCCTCTCCCCTAAAGGCCAGGGGATTGTGGAACAAAGTGACGCTGTTCTGAACTCTATGCTACAAAAACAAAAAAGGGTCCCTCAAGAACAATTAGACAATGCCATCTATACACTGAATTTTTAAATTGCACTTAATCTTCCATGAATACTACTGTCACTGCAGTACAATGGCATTGTGGCTCTGATAATCCACCTTAAGAACATACTGAAGTGTGGTATTGTGATCCTTTGGGCCTGCAGAAATGGGAAGGCCCTGTGTAACTGATACCCTGGGGGAGGGGATATGCTTGTGTCCTCCTACCTACTGGACCACGGTAGCTGGCTGCAAAGTTTGTCAAGCCATACCATGAGCTGAACAGACAAGTTAAAGAACCCGATGCCTTAGATGCAGGAGCTGACATTGAAGGCCCCGAGCAGAATGAGACAGAGGAAGAGAAAAAGGCATGATTTGTAAAATATCACTTGGGGGCAACTGAAAAGTCTCTATAACCAGACCATGTTTAACAACTCAAATATGTGTACTTGCAACATAGCTATTATTAGAGGCTGTGATTTTGTGTATAAACCACCTGTATTACTAGCCAGTTGCTAATAAGAAACTACACCATGTTTCATAGTATAACTCCAACCCCTATCGGTATGGATTTGTCACTTGCAAAAGAGATGTTAGAGCATGCAAATTTGCAGCAGCTGCTAGAAAATGGTAAGGCAGAAGCTGGAAAAATCCTAATAACTGTACATCACTATGGTAGTGTTATAAAATAGGTAATGGAAAGAATTAAGAGGGTGGGATAACACCACTGGTGGGAAATTTTCTTTGGCTGGTCCCCCACTGCCATCAGCATCTTCAACACGCTGCTGCACCCTGTAGTAGTTATACTGCTAATGTGAATCTGTGTGTGCTTTGCCATTGTAGCAACTTGTTACTGGATGAAGCAGGTGAAACTCTGCATTGGCAATGAGGTGCAAGGACTGAGGTCAGCCAAACGCCTCCTACCTTAGGCAAGGGCAAGACTGGGTTGGCATATGTGTTTGCCACCAAGAAGAACCTTTAACTCTGCTGCTGGCTGCAACCCAGCAGGTGCTGAGCGGTGGGGACACATGCCATGCCAGACCTTGATGTGAGGGATGGCCTCTTCTGTTATAAAAGGGCCATCCAGGAGGGAAGGGCAGGTCAGGCAGCCTGTGGTTGGCAGAAGAGATGATCCAAATCCCCTGCTCAAGCAGGGTTATCTAAAGCAGCTTTCATTTTTAGCATAAGTAACTATTATAAGTAATAATAAAATAATAAATAACTATCATATTTGAATCTTCTATTCTCAGACATCCTTTAGTCCAAATCCCCTGCTCAAGCAGGATAAGCTAAAGCCAGTTTTATGACCCTCATAGTAAAAAAGCAGAAGTTAGCATAAGTAACTAATATAAGTAATAATAATATAATAAGTAACTATTGTATTTGAACTTTCCATCTTTAAATGCTAATATCAAGGAACGGCTCTTGTGTGATTTAAGACTCCTCAAGCAGAGAAAGAGATAAGGAAAGCCAAGGACTGTGTTTTTGAAGTAACAGCATCTATCTCCAGGTTCCCAAAACTCCCAGTACATCTGGCCAACATGTTGGTGAGATCTTGTCTTTGGAGCCTGGACATCACAGTTTTGCTTTGCTTTTCCTCCATGTCATCTAGAGACTTGTTGCTAAGTTGCGAAGATCCAAAGCCAAAGTATCGTGCAAAACAAAAAAGGAGGAGATGTGGGAACTGCAAGCCATCCTGTTCCCGCTATGTGGATAATTAAAGAAGAAGAATTGCTGATAGTGCACCTGGGTCTTGAGTAAGCCAGGGTGTATTTGGGTTCAAGTTTGGGCTGGGAAGCATCCTGGGGAGTGATTGTTTATAGAATGGAATTTATAGTGACTGAAAACAGTCACTGGGAATGATGTAGCTGCTTTTTGGCTTCATGGCTCAGACCTATATCTGTATGCTATGTATTACCATGCTTGAGTGAATAAAGTGGAACTAGTTGTGAAAGCAGTGTATGTGTGTGTGTGTCTAGCCTCTTTCTTTACAGACACTGCATGAGTGAGCAGCTGTGTGTTGCTGAGTTACCAACTGGGCTTAAACCATGAAAAGATCTCAGGAACAAGGCTCTGAAGACATCAAGGAAAGTATCACATCCTTTTATTTCATGCCTTTATTCTAAGGGAGTTGGTGTTTTCTTTGCAAGCTTGGGCAAGTGTCTACTCAACATCCCAGGGGATTACTCATCCCCTCAACTCTTGGATTCTAATTACCAACTACAGGGGAATAAAATAATTAAATATGCCCAAGGTAATGATACTTGGAAGCTTCAGGTCACGTTTCAGCTGGGGGAGGTGGCAAGTAGTTGGAGCAGTCTGTTTGAAGTCTGTGGCACCTGAAAGATGCAAAAGGGAAGGGAAGATGGGGGGGGAGGAAGAAAAACAAAGAAAAAGAAGAAAATCCAAAACTGGGAAAGCATTAGAGTTGTGAGTTAAAATGATGCCTAGAGTTAAGGTGATGTTTAAAAACTGTCTGTGCAGGTGCCAGCAGGTGGGGGACACCTGAGGACCCCCTTTCCCCAGGAGGATCTGTAGAGATGCTGGGCAGCTCCTGGCCACCAGTGCTCTGCTCTCAACAGGTGGGGGACAAGGTAAATTGGAGCCCTTTTATTTCCCATCTAAAGCTTGGTTGGTCCTCACACCCTTCCTCCCCTTGGGGGCTTCAATTCTGCCCTCATTAGACCTTGAAGTAATTCCCATTAACATTTATGAGAATTTCATGATCAAAAGAGGAATCAGCCCTTTCATCTTCCAGACATGCCTGAACACACGTTGCCCAGCCCCAAAACCCTGTACCACTGAGCAGGAGCTCCTGCCTTGTGCTAGGGTCCCTCGGGATGCACACCCCAAAACCAGGGGGATTGTGTAGGGTCAGACTCACCCTCCTGGACCCAATTGCAGAGTATTGTCTCAGCATTTCTTCCTTTCCCTTCCCCCAAGAATAAATAACTAGCAAATCACTGCCCTCTCCATGGTGTTTTTTCAAGGGGAAGGTGATATTTGTATCCTATATCCAGATAAGAAACATTGAAATTTCAAGCCCTTGCCCAGAGACGTAGGATAAGCCAGCGGCTGAACCCAGCTCAGAAACCTGGATTTGGGAGTCCCAGCTCTAGTGCAGCTGGGTTGCAAGGTGGCTCCCAAACAGCACACATCAAAGCATGCTGCGAGGTTGTGAAAGCGCTGCAGGATTGCACACAGTGCAACTCCTGCTTAATGAAAATCTGTTCATCCCCTTCCTGCAGCCAGTGAGCCCTGGCTGGAGGTGTGTTCCTATTGCTACAGACATGATGGTAGGCCACCAAAGCCCATCAAGGAGGGCATTCACCCAGCTTAATGGAGACACACCATGTCTTTGCAAATGGCTGAGCATTTGGAGAAGCACCAGCTGGGATATATTTTCCCAGTGCTGTAATTGAGGTCCAGGCAGGGTTTTGCCAGGAAAGCAGGCAGCTTCTGGGGAAGGAGTAAGGAGGGAAAGTATATGATGGGCTTAGCTCATGTCTGCCACTGAGACCAGAACAAGTCTCTGCTCACTGTTTTCTGGGGAAAAAAAAAAACCAAACCCAAACAAAAAACCCCACCACCCTACACAGGGTGAGGTCACCCCACTGATCCGGTTTCACTCTCAAATGGGTTCCAAGGCTTTGCCTATGTACACGGGGAGCAGTTGGGACTGGCTTCCTGGGACAGGCAAGGGGTGGTTCACACTTTTCTTCCTCTGCTAAAGGGCTGGCAAGCACTGGTAAAAAAAAAAAAAAATAATGCCAGCACCTATTTCCTGTGTTTTAAACATTTGTTTATCATCAGCAAATAGCAACCCTAGATACCTGTCAAAGCAAAACTGCTTTCTAAGCAGTAATTGCTCCTGTGGCTTCCTGCTGGCTTTCAGCATTTGGGATGAGCTGGGTGTTTGCTGGATGCTAGTCATTAGCACCCAGACCAGCAAGCAGCAGGCAATGTGAGGGGCAGTATACCCTCAGGGACTGTCCCCCAGGGTCTCCATGCTGTGCTCACCCTGGTTTGCAGCTCCCTGCAATCTCTTGCCCATGGCCCATACCCACTGGAGCTACGGTGCTTTGCCACACGGCTGCAGGGGATGTCGTATCTAGGCGAAGGGCGGGTCACCAAACCCAGCACTGCTTGGGAGGGGATGGCAAGCATGGACCAAGTACTTTTGGCCCATTGCCTCTGACTTCCTCAGGCACACAAGGATTTCTCACCCTGGCCTGGCAGGGCTGGAAGAAATGCTGAGTCAGGGCACTAGCACCGCTCCCCACCACGTCACCCAACAAGCTCCCAACATGCCAAGACATCTGGGTGGTAAAAATACTCCCTGGCCCTGTGTTTCTGATGGATTAGCATTGCCTCCAACAAACCGCCTTAGCCAAGCACCACAGGCAAAATCCCAGCTGAGATAAAACCCCGAAAGCAAAGCAGTTTCAGAGCATGGGGCAGCCAGGATGGGGTACCACCAACACACAAAAACCCCAAGGGTGAGGAGGAAGGATGATCCAGGGCTGGCAATGCTCCTTGCCATGGGGCAGACCCTTCCTGCACCCAAAATCTCCGAAAACATTTTTTTTTTCACACCTTCCACCCCAAACCCTCAATGCTCTTTCAAGTGGGTGAGTAAAACCCGCTGGAGGAGTTGACCAGGGTGATGGCAGCTCACCCACCACCCTCCTCCCTGCACACCCAGCATGAAATTTAATCCAGATTAGTGGGATGGAGCACCACAGCCAGGAAGGAGACAGGGCCCCAAGGTGCCACGTATGGCACCGAGGGGACGTGGGTGCTGCTGTCCTGGAGTGCTGGGAGGGCATGGAAGTTCTGGCTGAGCCAGTCCAACTTGTTTCTGCTCCTGGGAAGGGTGTCAGAGCCATGGGATGGGGTCTGGGGCAGGGACTGCATTCCTGTCACCACACTGTGCCAGCTCCCTATCACCCCACTGTGAAGATACGACTGGGCAGTGGTGGCCACCCTGGGATCAATGCATCCCATTGAGACATCTTGGGGTTTCGCAGATTGGTTTTGGCAAAGAGCTTCCTTGAGTGAACCCTCCCAGCCCATGGGAACGGAGCAGTGCTCCCAGGACAGGTGCCATCTGTGTAATGAGAGCTGGCCATTCTCAGCACACACCCATACACCCACCCCCCAACATCTCAGCATCTCGGTGGTCCCAGACATCCCTTCCTGCTGCCACTAGCACCCCAGAGAGGGGACACATGGAACTCATGGATGCTACTCAAGGAATGAATCAGTGCAGGCAGGCATGAGCTGAGCCATGAGGGGCGGAGGTTTTGCACTCACTCTCACTAGCCACGGATAAATAGGAGGTGGCAGCGAGACCTCCTAAAGCTGCTCTTCTTGTCACCCAACACTTCCGGTAGCCAGCACCCAGCCCAGGCAGACATGGACTCCCGGGACTGCACTTGTGCCACCGGTAAGTCAGCTCTTCCCTTTGCATCGGGCTACTGGAGCATCCTGCTGGGACTACTGGTGCTCCAGCCTCCTCCTCCATCCCCATTGCTCTCATCCTGGCCAGGCTGGCTGCTGAAATCCTCTCCCAGTGTTGCAGTGTCACACCTGGAGCATCTCACTGGGAATGTTGTGACCTCTCTGGAGAGACAGCAATACTCTCCCTGCATCTCTCGGCTGGAGCCTTAGGGTTGTGAGGATCCCTTCCCACCACAGCCTCTTAATCCTTTTTTTCATTTTCTCTGTTTTTTAGGTGGTACCTGCACCTGTGGGGACAACTGCAAATGTGAAAACTGCAAATACACATCCTGCAAGAAAGGTAAGGGGGATCCCCAAGCCATACGGGGGGGGAGGGGGAGAAACACTTATGGGGGGTTTCATTACACATCCTGGGATACACTGAATCAAATCAGGATCAGCATTGCCAGGGTTGAGTATGTTTTTGCCCTCAAAGGAGCACAGGCCAATATCTACACACATACCCTAGGCAACACCAGCCACCTAGTATAACCCAAAAGTTGGTGTACCCCTCACTGGCACCTCAGGCTCAGCACAAGGGGATGCACTGGGAGGAAATCAGCACTGGGATTTCTTCCAGCTGCTCCTGATGCTGTCACTTCTGGGCAGAGCCATGTGTGGAGGGTTTGCTCAGAGAGGGGCTGGGGTGCAAAAACACCCCAGGAGATGCTGCTAGGATGGGGATTCTGCTAAAAGGGGAGCACACAAGGGTTGGTGGGAGGTCTCCAGACCAGCCATCCCCCACGGGACACCCCCAAATCTCACCCTGAGTTCCATCTGACTTATTCTTCCCCTCCACAGGCTGCTGCTCCTGCTGCCCTGCGGGATGTGCCAAGTGCGCTAAGGGCTGCGTCTGCAAGGGGCCCCCCTCCGCCAAGTGCAGCTGCTGCAAATGACGACCCCCAGCTACACATCTGGGGATGCTGCACATCTGGGGGGGCAAAGAAGAATAACCTTATTGTGTGTGGGGGGGGGGGTGTGTTTATATATGTGTTCAGATATCTTTAGTTTTTGTCACTGATGTGTAATAAGCTACATAAATAAAGTAATGTGTATATATAAAGGTCTATAAGGAAGCTGGTACTTCTGTTGGATGGGGTGTTTCCCTGGGCAGCAGGACGGTAGTGTGTTTGGGGGTCACGGGAAACAGCCTGTGTTATCTTTTTGCTTTCTTCTAATCTTGGCTCTGCCCTCCCTAACAGCAGCTCTGACTCTTGTTTTAATACTTTCTCTGCATAACAAAGTAATTTACAGTTTGGGGTTTTCTTCTCCACCCTGTTGTTGCCCAAAGGCAAATCCCATGCTGTCTTCTCCGCCAAACATCCTCGGGGCTAATGAGCAGCTTGTTAGTACAAGCCCTCACCAACAGCAGATGGGGTGGTGGGGAAGCAGGTTTAGTTTTGACTCCTGGCATTTTAGTTGCACTGGCAGGGAAGAACCACCCTGCTCAACCCTCTGCCAACTTGGCAGGGTGGTTCTGTGGGGAGCTGTGAGTGACCTAGATGCCCATGATGTGGTGCTATGCCTGGGTGCTGTGCCCATGATGGGGGCGATATCTGTGATGGAGTGTGATGCCCACAATAGGGTGTGATGGGAGGGGATGCCCGCACCAGCTTGCAATGTCTGTGATGGGTTGCAATGTTCA
Organism: Pezoporus wallicus; assembly: GCF_028554395.1. Classification (NCBI taxonomy): domain Eukaryota; kingdom Metazoa; phylum Chordata; class Aves; order Psittaciformes; family Psittacidae; genus Pezoporus; species Pezoporus wallicus. Next base: position 2,018 of record NW_026641891.1, on the reverse strand, counting down.
CAATGGGTTGCAATGCCCATGTTGGGGTGTGATGTTTGCCCTGTCCCAGCCAGGACACTTCACCTCAGGAGCCATGTGGCACCATGCTGCTTCCTAGGACACAAGGGGTCCTGTCTGTCCTCACACTCCCCAAGCACAGACTTTCATAACCTCTTTATAGCTGCAAAACCTTTCTTGACCCACCTAGCCACCACTGCCAGGACTCAGATGGGATTTGGCACAACCAAGGGCACCCCTACCCACTGGCTGCTTTCAGTGTCAATCCCTGGGGATACTCCTTTGCTCCAGGAGGGATTTTCCCCCAGGATGTCCCCTGAGATGTCACCATCACCCTGAACTTCTGATGGGTGTGAGGCATGTCCCTGTGTAGGGACGGGCAGGAATGTCACAGGCAGGGTGGCACAGGCAGGGTGCAGCACCAGCTCTGGAGCTTCAAACTAAACTTCATTCTGCAAATAGCAAAGTTCTCTTTATTCCTTCCTACCCAGACAGATTTAAGTGCCAACAGTGTGAAAACATAGCTGGTGAGCCCATAACAAGCCTGAAGGAGAGGTTGCTAATGGGATTTATCCCCAAATGTGGTTTAACCAGTGGGGCTGACAGCATCCTTCCAGCCTCACTGTCCCAATGAGTTTTCATTGGTCCTGCCCCATGGCAGTGCGATGGAGAACACCTATTAGATGCCATCCAAGCTGGGCAGCTTGAGTTCCTCTGCTTGCTTTGCAACTGCTACAAAACCAGAGTTGGACCTTGCACCCCTCTTACATGGGCACAGCCTTGGGAGTAATGAATACTCCCTCTAGCCCTGGGAAACGGGAGCACCAGCAATGATGTGGGGGGATCCCAAGGTCTCCTGATGTCCACTGATGTCCAGCACGTGCCCTGCATCCCAGCATTTCAGCAAGCCCACAGCGCAGGGCAGATGGCTCATCCCTTACTGTCCTGCTGCAGGGTGACTTCATTATTCAGTGGAAATACCCTAATTGGGAAACAGGGAATTTTCCAGGATCTTTTCCTATCCCAGCCCCACACACAAGGTCCTGGGGGGACCTTCCCACTTGAAGTAATGGGGGCTGTCTGGGGTTTAGCTGTAACAGTAATTTTTCTCCTTAGTAGCTGTTGCAGTGCTGCGTTTTCAACTTTAGTCTGAGAACAACACTGATAACACACTGATGATTCTAGTTGCCGCTAAGTAATGCTTACTCCGATCAAGGACTTTTTCAGTCTCATGATCTGCCAGTGAGGAGGGGCACAAGAACCTGGGAGGAAGCAGAGACAGGATCCCTGACCCAAACTAGACAAAGGGGTATTCCATACCACAGAACATCATGCCCAGTATAGAAACTGGGGGAATTTACCTGGAAGGCTCAGGTTGCTGCTCAGGTCACTGCTCAGGCCGGGCTGGGTATCAGTTGGCAGGTGATGAGTGATGTGAAGGGTTAACCGATGTACAGGGGGGTAGGTTAAGCCGCTTGCCTGACAATGTAACTGCTTGTTCATACTTATCATACTTGCCGTGTATGCTAGAACACGATGTAAGTACATGGCTATTGTTAAGAGGTAGGGACCGTGACTTGGTTCCTGTCCTTTGGACACCCAGGCTGGATGAAATTGGCCCTGCGGTTTGGACAATGACCAAGCCTCCAGGGAGTATGCGTAATGACTAAGGGTGAAAAGTTCAGGTTTAAGGAAGACTCGGTTAATTCATCTTGAGACCCTCGCCCACGACCACTAGGAGGCACTGTGCAAGTGCAAAGGACCTTTTAGCTCATTATAAAACTAAGCAAGGATAGTCCCTGAACATGTATAGGTGTGTTGTGCAACCTCATGCATATGTATAACTTTAGAGGATAAATGTAAAGGGGAAACGACGCTGAGGTGCACATGCCTTTGGAGGAGCTATCACTAATGGACTCAGAGCTGAATAAAGCATACCTACTTTACAACTTTAACGAGTTGTGGAATCTATCCATGCATCAGTGAGCAATTGCACTTGTGTTCATTGTTTTATTTTCCTT